>NC_067482.1:84228262-84375663 GCF_947179515.1 Apodemus sylvaticus | reverse complement strand
ATCCACCAAGAATTGAGTGGGTTTCCCCTCCACTCTCAATCTCCCCTAATCACTGTCTTCACCCATGGCTAACACCTTCACCATTTTAGGGCACTTTTCCCAAGACCTGGGATTTCACGCCCCCACCTTCCATTTGTTGGGGCACTCTTGGGCCCAGTGGCCCTCCTCCTTGTAATATGCACACTGGTCCTTTTCAAGGGGCTTTCTGTCTCTCTTTGGTTGGATTTTCTCTTCTATGCTTTCCCTAACTATTATAGCCAAGATTCTCTATAAACTCCTTTCCTGATGCTTTTTTTTTCATCTCCCTTTAGTCCTCTTCCTTTCCCTTTCTTTGCTCCTTCTTCTCCTCTGTCTCTTTGTTAATGGTAGACTTTTTCAGCAACCTATATTAAATCCCTCAATGACTTATCCTCTAGCCTCTGAAGCTTTTTCCTGATATCTCTACTAGTCTAGTCTATAAAAGCCATAGTCAGAGTAGCTTTGTACCCCTTACTGCTGGGATCATAGGATGTATACTGACGGAATGCCTCCATGAGTTGCTCTAGAAAGGCTGCAGGTGACTTGTCTGGTCCCTAATTAGCCTAAAAACTTGGAATACCCAAGACATAATCCACATATTAAATGATGTCCAAGAAGAATGGAGGAGTGACCCCTGGTTCTGGAAAGGCTCAGTGCAGCAGTGTAGGGAAATACCAGAACAGGGAATTGGAAAGGGGTGGATGGGGGAACAGGGGATGGAAAGAGGGCTTATGGGACTTTCAGGGAGTGAGGAGCCAGGAAAGGGGAAATCACTCGAAATGTAAATAAAAAATATATCGAATAAAAAATTGTAAAAAAGGGAAAGTTGATGTTCCTTTTTATATGTGTTGATTTGTTGATCTGCCAAACATTCAAATGTACTCGTTAAAATTAAGAGGTATAATAAAAAAGTATTTCTTTATCTGAAACTTAAATAAAAATACTGAAATTAAGATTGAAAAATAGTTTAAATATACAAAAGAAAGAAAGAAAGAAAGAAAGAAAGAAAGAAAGAAAGAAAGAAAGAAAGAAAGAAAGAAAGAAAGAAAGAAAGAAAGAAAGAAAGAAAGAAAGAAAGGAAGGAAGGAAGGAAGGAAGGAAGGAAGGAAGGAAGGAAGGAAGGAAGGAAGGGTCACAAGTGAGGAAATTCATCCATTAAGATTGGCATATAAGACTTCAGAACTCGGCCTCCCACCAGTCAGGAGAGGTGCATCCATCTTGGTTCCGGACTCCAGGGATCGGACAGACTGAGGTACACAAACATAATCCGAGGCCAACACCGCGGTGGTCTGAGCCTGACGGGCGTTGGCCTGCACCCAGGCCCTGGGCTGGTCGGGGGGCCATCAGGGTGCCAACCCAGCCAGGAGGTTTTTTGCCCAGGCCTGCGTGCGCACCGCCGACATTTTGCCTGCAGGACGACAGAGAGCTCTGGCAGGCAGACCTGTAACAGGCATAGCCTGAGGCTAACAAAGCGGGGGTCTAGGCCCCAAAAGGCACAGGACTGACCCCAAGAACTGGGCGGCTTGGTGGGCCATCTGTGAGTCAACCCGCCCAGGAGGTTGTTAGCCCAGCAGATTCTCCCAGAGCTTTCAGGGAGCGCGGGCGCGCACGCCCGCCATCCTAGTCACCTGGTGGACCCAATTAACAGTCATAGCGCTAGGGGAACTTTGCTCAGACCTTGGCCTCCCAGGCTTTTGCCTGGACTCAGGGACTGGGCGGCCAGGCTAACCTTGTGTGCGCCAGCCCGGCTGGTGGGTCGGCTGCCCAGCAGAGTGAGCGGAACACAGGGAAGGTCACAGCAGCATACACCATCGGCACTCCCTGGGGTGCACACGGGCTCCATCTGGTCCACAGACACAATCTGGGGCAAGGCCTCAGGCGGAAGCCCTCAGCTCTACTCTCTCTGCTTCCGGATCCAGATCAGCCTGGGCAGCAGCACCACATCTCCAAGTCCTGCAAGTGGCTAGCTGGGCTTCCGGGCGGCCAGCTGGGAGAAGTCAGTGTGCTCCAGTGAATCCAAGGGCCCCAGCGGGAACCTTCGGGGGCCTGCTTTGGGATCTGAACAGCCTGGGAGGCAGCACCCTGTCTACAAGCAGTGCAGGAGGTAAGCTGTGCACCAGAGGCCAACTGGGAAGGGGCAGCTTGCACTGGTGAGTCCAGCACTGACAAGACAAACTAACACCAATGAGAACTAGATGGCAAAAGGCAAACGCAGGAACGTCACTAACAGAAATCAAGGCAATATGGCAACATCTGAACCCAATTCTCCTCTACCAACATGTCCTGGATACCCCATCACACCAGTAAAACAAGATTTGGATTTAAAATCACTGGTCATGATGCTGGTACAGGAACACATGAAGGACATACTTAAAGAAATTCAGGAGAAAATGGATCAAAAGTTAGAAGCCCTTGCAAGGGAAACACAAAAATCATTGAAAGAAATCCAGGAGAATACAAAAGCCAACAAGGAGGAAATGCAAAAAACACTTAAAGAAATACAGGAGAACTTTGGTCAACAGGCTGAGGTCATGAAAGACGAAACACAAAAAGCTCTTAAAGAAATACAGGAGAACTTTGGTCAACAGGCTGAGGTCATGAAAGACGAAACACAAAAATCTCTTAAAGAATTACAGGAAAGCACAAACAAGCAAGTGAAGGAGCTAAGCAAAACCATCCAGCATCTAAAATCAGAAGTAGAAACAACTAAGAAAACTCAAAGGGAGACAACTTTGGAGATAGAAAGCCTTGGGAAGAAATCAGGGGACAGAGATGCAAATATCAACAACAGAATACAAGAGATAGAAGAAAGAATCTCAGATGCTGAAGATTCCATAGAAACCATGGACTCAACAGTTAAAGAAAATGCAAAATGCAAAAAGCTTGAGCTTTTGTAACTCAAAATATCCAGGAAATCCAGGACACAATGAGAAGACCAAACCTAAGGATTATAGGCATAGATGAGAGTGAAGATTTACAACTTAAAGGGCCAGCAAATATCTTCAATAAAATTATGGAAGAAAACTTCCCTAACCTAAAGAGAGAGATGCCCATGAATATACAAGAAGCCTACAGAACTCCAGACAGACTGGACCAGAACAGAAATACTTCCTGTCACATAATAATCAAAACACCAAATGTTCTAAACAAAAAAGAATACTAAAGGCAGTAAGAGAAAAAGGCCAAGTAACATATAAAGGAAGACCTATCAGAATCACAGCAGACTTTTCACCTGAGACTATGAAGGCTAGAAGGTCCTGGGCAGATCTCATGCAGACTCTAAGAGAACACAAATGCCAACCAAAACTACTATATCCAGCAAAACTCTCAATCACCATAGATGGAGAAACTAAGATATTTCATGACAAAACCAAGTTCACCCAATATCTATCCACAAACCCAGCCCTAAAAAGGATAATAGGAGGACAACACCAATACAAGGAGGGAAACTTCACCCTGGAAAAAGCAAGATAGTAACCTTTCATCAAACCCAAAAGAAGTTAAACATTCAAATTTAAAAAATAACGTCAAAAATGATAGGAAGTAACAATCACTATTCCTTAATATCTCTTAACATCAATGGACTTAATGCCCCAATAAAAAGACACAGACTAACTGAATGGATACGTAAACAGGACCCTACATTTTGCTGCTTACAGGAAACACACCTCAGGGTCAAAGACAAACACTACCTTAGAGTAAAAGGCTGGAAGACAATTTTACAAGCAAATGGTCTCAGGAAACAAGCTGGAGTAGCCATTTTAATATCAGATAAAATTGACTTTCAACCCAAAGTCATCAAAAGAGACCCTGAGGGACACTTCTTGCTGGTCAAAGGAAAAATACAAAAAGAAGAACTGTCAATCCTGAACATCTATGCCCCAAATGCAAGGGCACCCTCTTTCGTAAAAGAAACTTTATTAAAACTAAAAGCACACATTGCACCTAACACAATAATTGTGGGTGACTTCAACACTGCACTTTCCTCAATGGACCGATCAGGAAAACAGAAACTAAACAGGGACACAATGAAACTAATTGAAGCTTTGGACCAATTAGATTTAACAGATATATATAGAACATTCTATCCTAAAACCAAAGAATATACCTTTTTCTCAGCACCTCATGGTACCTTCTCCAAAATCGACCATATAATTGGTCACAAGACAGACCTCAACAAATATAAGAAGATAGAACTAATCCCATGCCTCCTATCTGATCACTATGGAGTAAAAGTGGTCTTCAATAGCAACAGAAACAAGAGAAAACCCACATACACGTGGAAACTGAACAATACTCTACTCAATGATACCTTGGTCAAGGAAGAAATAAAGAAAGAAATTAAAGACTTTTTAGAACACAATGAAAATGAAAACACAACATACCCAAATCTATGGGACACAATGAAAGCAGTGCTAAGAGGAAAACTCATAGCCCTGAGTGCCTCCAAAAAGAAAATGGAGAGAGCATACATTACCAGCTTAATGACACACCTGAAAGCCCTAGAACAAAAAGAAATTATTTCGCACAGGAGGAGTAGAAGGCAGGAAATCATCAAACTCAGGGCCGAAATCAATCAAGTAGAAACAAAGAGAACCATACAAAAAATCAACAAAACCAGGAGCTGGTTCTTTGAGAAAATCAACAAGATAGATAAACCCTTAGCCAGACTGACCAAAGGGCACAGAGAAAGTATCCAAATTAATAAACTTAGAAATGAAAAGGGAGATATAACAACGGAAACTGAGGAAATCCAAAAAATCATCAGATCCTACTACAAGAGCCTATACTCAACACAACTGGAGAATCTGGAGGAAATGGACAATTTCCTTGACAGATACCAAATACCAAAATTAAATCAGGACCAACTAGACCATCTAAACAGTCCCATAATGCCTAAAGAAATAGAAGGAGTCATAGAAAGACTTCCAACCAAAAAAAGCACAGGACCAGATGGCTTCAGTGCAGAATTCTACCAGACCTTCAAAGAAGAGTTAACACCAATACACTTCAAACTATTCCACAAAATACAAACAGAAGGAACACTACCCAATTCCTTCTACGAAGCCACAATTACGCTGATACCAAAGCCACAAAAAGATCCAACAAAGAAAGAGAACTTCAGACCAATTTCCCTTATGAACATCGATGCAAAAATACTCAATAAAATTCTTGCCAACCGAATCCAAGAACACATCAAAACGATCATCCACCATGATCAAGTAGGCTTTATCCCGGGAATGCAGGGTTGGTTCAATATAAGGAAATCCATCAATACAATCCACTACATAAACAACCTCAAAGAACAAAACCACATGGTCATTTCATTGGATGCTGAAAAAGCATTTGACAAAATTCAGCATCCTTTCATGCTTAAAGTCTTGGAGAGAACAGGAATTCAAGGCCCATACCTAAACATAGTAAAAGCAATATACAGCAAACCGGTAGCCAGCATCAAACTAAATGGAGAGAAACTTGAAGCAATCCCACTGAAATCAGGGACCAGACAGGGCTGCCCCCTTTCTCCTTATCTTTTCAATATTGTACTTGAGGTACTAGCTCGGGCAATTCGACAACATAAGGAGGTCAAAGGGATACAAATTGGAATGGAAGAAGTCAAACTATCATTATTTGCAGACGACATGATCGTCTACCTAAGTGACCCAAAGAACTCCACTAGAGAGCTCCTACAGCTGATAATCAACATCAGCAAAGTGGTAGGTTATAAAATCAACTCAAGCAAATCAGTGGCCCTCCTATACTCAAAGGATAAGCAGGCTGAGAAAGAAATTAGGGAAATGACCCCCTTCACAATAGCCACAAATAGTACAAAGTATCTTGGGGTGACTTCTACCAAACATGTGAAAGATCTGTATGACAAGAACTTCAAGACTCTGAAGAAGGAAATGGAAGAAGACCTCAAAAAATGGGAAAACCTCCCATGCTCATGGATCAGTAGAATCAATATAGTTAAAATGGCCATTTTGCCTAAAGCACTATACAGATTCAATGCAATACCCATCAAAATCCCAACTCAATTCTTCACAGAGTTAGAAAGAGCAATTATCAAATTCATCTGGAACAACAAAAAACCCAGGATAGCTAAAACTATTCTCAGCAACAAAAGAAATTCTGGGGGAATCAGTATCCCTGACCTCAGGCAATACTACAGAGCAATAGTGTTAAAAACTGCATGGTATTGGTACAGTGACAGGCAGGAGGATCAATGGAACAGGATTGAAGATCCAGAAATGAACCCACACACCTATGGGCACTTGATCCTCGACAAAGAGGCTGAAAACATCTAATGGAAAAAAGATAGCCTTTTCAACAAATGGTGCTGGTTCAACTGGAGGTCAGCATCCAGAAGAATGCGAATTGATCCATCCTTGTCTCCTTGTACTAAGCTCAAATCCAAATGGATCAAGGACCTCCACATAAAGCCAGACACTCTGAAGCTAATAGAAAAGAAACTGGAGAAGACCCTTGAGGACATTGGTACAGGGAGAAAGTTTCTGAACAGAACACCAATAGCTTATGCTCTAAGAGCAAGAATTGACAAATGGGACCTCATAAAATCACAAAGTTTCTGTAAGGCAAAGGACACCATCAAGAGGACAAATCGGCAACCAACAAATTGGGAAAAGATCTTCACCAATCTTACATCAGATAGAGGGCTAATATCCAATATATATAAAGAACTCAAGAAGTTAGACTCCAGAAAACCAAACAACCCTATTAAAAAATGGGGTACAGAGTTAAACAAAGAATTCTCACCTGAAGAACTTCAGATGGCGGAGAAGCATCTTAAAAAATGCTCAACTTCATTAGTCGTCAGGGAAATGCAAATCAAAACAACCCTAAGATTTCATCTTACACCAGTCAGAATGGCTAAGATTAAAAATTCAGGAGACAGCAGGTGTTGGAGAGGGTGTGGAGAAAGAGGAACACTCCTCCACTGCTGGTGGGGTTGCAAATTGGTACAACCACTCTGGAAAGCAGTCTGGCGGTTCCTCCGAAAACTGGGCACCTCACTTCCAGAAGATCCTGCTATACCACTCCTGGGCATATACCCAAAAGACTCCCCACCATGTAATAAGGATACATGTTCTACTATGTTCATAGCAGCCCTATTTATAATTGCCAGATGCTGGAAAGAACCCAGGTATCCCTCAACAGAAGAGTGGATGCAAAAAATGTGGTATATCTACACAATGGAGTACTATTCAGCCATTAGAAACAATGAATTCATGAAATTCTTAGGCAAATGGATGGAGCTAGAGAATATCATACTAAGTGAGGTAACCCAGACTCAAAAGGTGAATCATGGTATGCACTCACTAATAAGTGGATATTAACCTAGAAAACTGGAATACCCAAAACATAATCCACACATCAAATGAGGTACAAGAAGAAAGGAGGAGTGGCCCCTGGTTCTGGAAAGACTCAGTGAAACAGTATTCGGCAAAACAGGAACGGGGAAGTGGGAAGGAGTGGGTGGGAAGAGAAGGGGGCTTACAGGACTTTCGGGGAGTGGGGGGGGGGGCTAGAAAAGGGAAATCATTTGAAATGTAAATAAATTATATCGAATAAAAAAAAAAGATTGGCATATAAGCAGGCCTCTGTGGCATTTTCTTAATGACTCATGTGGGAAGACCCTGGCCTTAGTGGATAATGCCATCTCTGGGCTAATAGTTTTGGGTCCTGAACAAGCCATGAGAAAGAACCAGTAAGCAGAGAACTCGGCCTCCCACCAGTCAGGAGAGGTGCATCCATCTTGGTTCCGTACTCCAGGGATCGGACAGACTGAGATCCAGATCAGTCTGGGCGGCAGCATTACATCTCCAAGTCCTGCAAGTGGCTAGCTGGGCTTCCGGGCGGCCAGCTGAGAGAAGTCAGTGTGCTCCAGTGAATCCAGCGGGCCCCAGCGGGAGCCTTCGGGTGCCTGCTTTGGGATCGGAACAGCCTGGGCAGCAGCACACTGTCTACAAGCAGTGCAGGAGGTAAGCTGTGCACCAGAGGCCAACTGGGAAGGGGCAGCTTGCACTGGTGAGTCCAGCACTGACAAGATAAACTAACACCACTGAGAACTAGATGGCAAAAGGCAAACGCAGGAACGTCACTAACAGAAATCAAGGCAATATGGCAACATCTGAACCCAATTCTCCTCTACCAACATGTCCTGGATACCCCATCACACCAGTAAAACAAGATTTGGATTTAAAATCACTGGTCATGATGCTGGTACAGGAACACATGAAGGACATACATAAAGAAATTCAGGAGAAAATGGATCAAAAGTTAGAAGCCCTTGCAAGGGAAACACAAAAATCATTGAAAGAAATCCAGGAGAATACAAAAGCCAATAAGGAGGAAATGCAAAAAACACTTAAAGAAATACAGGAGAACTTTGGTCAACAGGCTGAGGTCATGAAAGACGAAACACAAAAAGCTCTTAAAGAAATACAGGAGAACTTTGGTCAACAGGCTGAGGTCATGAAAGACGAAACTCAAAAATCTCTTAAAGAATTACAGGAAAACACAAACATGCAAGTGAAGGAGCTAAGCAAAACCATCCAGGATCTAAAATCAGAATTAGAAACAACTAAGAAAACTCAAAGGGAGACAACTTTGGAGATAGAAAGCCTTGGGAAGAAATCAGGGGACAGAGATGCAAATATCAACAACAGAATACAAGAGATAGAAGAAAGAATCTCAGATGCTGAAGATTCCATAGAAACCATGGACTCAACAGTTAAAGAAAATGCAAAATGCAAAAAGCTTGTAACCCAAAATATCCAGGAAATCCAGGACACAATGAGAAGACCAAACCTAAGGATTATAGGCATAGATGAGAGTGAAGATTTACAACTTAAAGGGCCAGCAAACATCTTCAATAAAATTATGGAAGAAAACTTCCCTAACCTAAAGAGAGAGATGCCCATGAATATACAAGAAGCCTACAGAACTCCAAACAGACTGGACCAGAACAGAAATACTTCCCGTCACATAATAATCAAAACACCAAATGTTCTAAACAAAGAAAGAATACTAAAGGCAGTAAGAGAAAAAGGCCAAGTAACATATAAAGGAAGACCTATCAGAATCACAGCAGACTTTTCACCTGAGACTATGAAGGCTAGAAGGTCCTGGGCAGATCTCATGCAGACTCTAAGAGAACACAAATGCCAACCAAAACTACTATATCCAGCAAAACTCTCAATCACCATAGATGGAGAAACTAAGATATTTCATGACAAAACCAAGTTTACCCAATATCTATCCACAAACCCGGCCCTAAAAAGGATAATAGGAGGACAACACCAATACAAGGAGGGAAACTTCACCCTGGAAAAAGCAAGATAGTAACCTTTCATCAAACCCAAAAGAAGTTAAGCATTCAAATTTAAAAAATAACGTCAAAAATGATAGGAAGTAACAATCACTATTCCTTAATATCTCTTAACATCAATGGACTTAATGCCCCAATAAAAAGACACAGACTAACTGAATGGATACGTAAACAGGACCCTACATTTTGCTGCTTACAGGAAACACACCTCAGGGTCAAAGACAAACACTACCTTAGAGTAAAAGGCTGGAAGACAATTTTACAAGCAAATGGTCTCAGGAAACAAGCTGGAGTAGCCATTTTAATATCAGATAAAATTGACTTTCAACCCAAAGTCATCAAAAGAGACCCTGAGGGACACTTCTTGCTGGTCAAAGGAAAAATACAAAAAGAAGAACTGTCAATCCTGAACATCTATGCCCCAAATGCAAGGGCACCCTCTTTCGTAAAAGAAACTTTATTAAAACTAAAAGCACACATTGCACCTAACACAATAATTGTGGGTGACTTCAACACTGCACTTTCCTCAATGGACCGATCAGGAAAACAGAAACTAAACAGGGACACAATGAAACTAATTGAAGCTTTGGACCAATTAGATTTAACAGATATATATAGAACATTCTATCCTAAAACCAAAGAATATACCTTTTTCTCAGCACCTTCTCCAAAATCGACCATATAATTGGTCACAAGACAGACCTCAACAAATATAAGAAGATAGAACTAATCCCATGCCTCCTATCTGATCACTATGGAGTAAAAGTGGTCTTCAATAGCAACAGAAACAAGAGAAAACCCACATACACGTGGAAACTGAACAATACTCTACTCAATGATACCTTGGTCAAGGAAGAAATAAAGAAAGAAATTAAAGACTTTTTAGAACACAATGAAAATGAAAACACAACATACCCAAATCTATGGGACACAATGAAAGCAGTGCTAAGAGGAAAACTCATAGCCCTGAGTGCCTCCAAAAAGAAAATGGAGAGAGCATACATTACCAGCTTAATGACACACCTGAAAGCCCTAGAACAAAAAGAAATTATTTCGCACAGGAGGAGTAGAAGGCAGGAAATCATCAAACTCAGGGCCGAAATCAATCAAGTAGAAACAAAGAGAACCATAGAAAAAATCAACAATACCAGGAGCTGGTTCTTTGAGAAAATCAACAAGATAGATAAACCCTTAGCCAGACTGACCAAAGGGCACAGAGAAAGTATCCAAATTAACAAACTTAGAAATGAAAAGGGAGATATAACAACGGAAACTGAGGAAATCCAAAAAATCATCAGATCCTACTACAAGAGCCTATACTCAACACAACTGGAGAATCTGGAGGAAATGGACAATTTCCTTGACAGATACCAAATACCAAAATTAAATCAGGACCAACTAGACCATCTAAACAGTCCCATAATGCCTAAAGAAATAGAAGGAGTCATAGAAAGTCTTCCAACCAAAAAAAGTACAGGACCAGATGGCTTCAGTGCAGAATTCTACCAGACCTTCAAAGAAGAGTTAACACCAATACTCTTCAAACTATTCCACAAAATAGAAACAGAAGGAACACTACCCAATTCCTTCTATGAAGCGACAATTACGCTGATACCAAAGCCACACAAAGATCCAACAAAGAAAGAGAACTTCAGACCAATTTTCCTTATGAACATCGATGCAAAAATACTCCATAAAATTCTTGCCAACCGAATCCAAGAACACATCAAAACGATCATCCACCATGATCAAGTAGGCTTTATCCCGGGAATGCAGGGTTGGTTCAATATACGAAAATCCATCAATACAATCCACTACATAAACAAACTCGAAGAACAAAACCACATGGTCATTTCATTGGATGCTGAAAAAGCATTTGACAAAATTCAGCATCCCTTCATGCTTAAAGTCTTGGAGAGAACAGGAATTCAAGGCCCATACCTAAACATAGTAAAAGCAATATACAGCAAACCGGTAGCCAGCATCAAACTAAATGGAGAGAAACTTGAAGCAATCCCACTGAAATCAGGGACCAGACAAGGCTGCCCCCTTTCTCCTTATCTTTTCAATATTGTACTTGAGGTACTAGCTCGGGCAATTCGACAACATAAGGAGGTCAAAGGGATACAAATTGGAAAGGAAGAAGTCAAACTATCATTATTTGCAGACGACATGATTGTCTACCTAAGTGACCCAAAGAACTCCACTAGAGAGCTCCTACAGCTGATAAACAACTTCAGCAAAGTGGCAGGTTATAAAATCAACTCAAGCAAATCAGTGGCCTTCCTATACTCAAAGGATAAGCAGGCTGAGAAAGAAATTAGGGAAATGACCCCCTTCACAATAGCCACAAACAGTATAAAGTATCTTGGGGTGACTCTTACCAAACATGTGAAAGATCTGTATGACAAGAACTTCAAGACTCTGAAGAAGGAAATGGAAGAAGACCTCAAAAAATGGGAAAACCTCCCATGCTCATGGATCAGTAGAATCAATATAGTTAAAATGGCCATTTTGCCTAAAGCACTATACAGATTCAATGCAATACCCATCAAAATCCCAACTCAATTCTTCACAGAGTTAGAAAGAGCAATTATCAAATTCATCAAAATTTTGTTGTTCATCCTGGAACAACAAAAAACCCAGGATAGCTAAAACTATTCTCAGCAACAAAAGGAAATCTGGGGGAATCAGTATCCCTGACCTCAAGCAATACTACAGAGCAATAGTGTTAAAAACTGCATGGTATTGGTACAGTGACAGGCAGGAGGATCAATGGAACAGGATTGAAGATCCAGAAATGAACCCACACACCTATGGCCACTTGATCCTCGACAAAGAGGCTGAAAACATCCAATGGAAAAAAGATAGCCTTTTCTACAAATGGTGCTGGTTCAACTGGAGGTCAGCATCCAGAAGAATGCGAATTGATCCATCCTTGTCTCCTTGTACTAAGCTCAAATCCAAATGGATCAAGGACCTCCACATAAAGCCAGACACTCTGAAGCTAATAGAAAAGAAACTGGGGAAGACCCTTGAGGACATCGGTACAGGGAGAAAGTTTCTGAACAGAACACCAATAGCTTATGCTCTAAGAGCAAGAATTGACAAATGGGACCTCATAAAATTACAAAGTTTCTGTAAGGCAAAGGACACCATCAAGAGGACAAATCGGCAACCAACAAATTGGGAAAAGATCTTCACCAATCCTACATCAGATAGAGGGCTAATATCCAATATATATAAAGAGCTCAAGAAGTTAGACTCCAGAAAACCAAACAACCCTATTAAAAAATGGGGTACAGAGTTAAACAAAGAATTCTCACCTGAAGAACTTCGGATGGCGGAGAAGCATCTTAAAAAATGCTCAACTTCATTAGTCATTAGGGAAATGCAAATCAAAACAACCCTAAGATTTCATCTTACACCAGTCAGAATGGCTAAGATTACAAATTCAGGAGACAGCAAGTGTTGGAGAGGGTGTGGAGAAAGAGGAACACTCCTCCACTGCTGGTGGGGTTGCAAATTGGTACAACCACTCTGGAAAGCAGTCTGGCGGTTCCTCCGAAAACTGGGCACCTTACTTCCAGAAGATCCTGCTATACCACTCCTGGGCATATACCCAGAAGACTCCCCACCATGTAATAAGGATACATGTTCTACTATGTTCATAGCAGCCCTATTTGTAATTGCCAGATGCTGGAAAGAACCCAGGTATCCCTCAACAGAAGAGTGGATGCAAAAAATGTGGTATATCTACACAATGGAGTACTATTCAGCCATTAGAAACAATGAATTCATGAAATTCTTAGGCAAATGGATGGAGCTAGAGAACATCATACTAAGTGAGGTAACCCAGACTCAAAAGGTGAACCATGGTATGCACTCACTAATAAGTGGGTATTAACCTAGAAAACTGGAATACCCAAAACATAATCCACACATCAAATGAGGTATAAGAAGAAAGGAGGAGTGGCCCCTGGTTCTGGAAAGACTCAGTGAAACAGTATTCAGCAAAACCAGAGCGGGGAAGTGGGAAGGGGTGGGTGGGAGGACAGGGGAAGAGAAGGGGGTTTGCGGGACTTTCGGGGAGTGGGGGGGCTAGAAAAGGGGAAATCATTTGAAATGTAAATAAATTATATCGAATAATAATAAAAAAAATTTAGAGACCAAAAAAAAAAAAAAAAAGCAAGGCACAAGAAAAAAAAAAAAAAAAAAAAAAAAAAAAAAAAAAAAAAAAGAACCAGTAAGCAGCATTTCTCTCTTCGCCTCTGTGTCAGCTCCTGCCTTCAGGATCTTTCCCTGCTTGAGTTCTTGCATTGACTTCCCACAGTGATGTACTGCAACTTGAAAGTGTAAGCTGAAATAAATGCTTTCCTCCCCAAGTTGCTCTTGATTGTATTTTTATCACAGCAATAAAACCCTTAATGAAGACATGAAGATTCTCGTACATCATGTTTTGACAGAGGGAAAGAAGTCAGAATATTCTTGGTCCTTGAACACTGTCATCGCATCTCAGCACTACAGAGAGTAGCCTGATATCACTAGTCTTTGCTGTTATAAGACTCTTTTCTTTCCCCTTGGAGTTTAAGACATCAGACATTCCTTATCCAAATACAAGTTTCTTCTTTAGAATTGTGTATGATCACTTGCTGGCCACATCCAGCTTGACTTCTGGGGACTCTTCTTAATTGCCTTTGGTTCCAGCTAATATTGGCTCCTCTAAGGATCAGGGCCCTGCACCAACAGAGATCCTCAGAATCCATTCACATTTTCATCTTTATTTTTGTTGATTCCTCCTTCTGTTCCAGGTACTCCTTTTTGTTTGGTGGGTTGTTTTTTTATTTTGTTTTGTTTTGTTTTGATAAAAAAAAAAAAAAAAAAGAGGCTCTATCTCACTGTGTATCTCAGGTCAACCTAGAACTCCTGATCCATTGCCTCTGCCTCCTGAATGTTGGTTTTCCTTTCATTTGTCACCACATCTAGCTTGGCTTGTTTCTTTCTTTTACAAAAATAATTTGTATATTTTAGGATTTATTTTGAAGTGTGTATATGTAGGCATGTGTCTATGTGAATGTGTGCACATGAATGCAAGTGACCACAGAGACCAGAGGAGGGTGTCAGGTCCTCTGGGGCTGGAGTCACAGGCCTTGTGACCTGCCTGGCATAAATGTGGGAGCAGCAAATACTCTTAACCATGGCGCCATCTCTCCAGTCCTCTGCTCCTTTCTCTATGCTTATGACTGCATTCCCACTCTGTAAATGAACATGACACCCTATCACAAGGATCTTTATTACATTCGTCGGCATCATCACTATCCAACTGCTTCTTATCCAGCTTCTTGCCAATTTTGGCCTTTTAGGTCCATTTTATTACTTTCTAAATTCATGCAATCCTAGTTTTTCCAAAATAAATTACCTGGTGAGTTCATACTGCCTGTCTATTATTGAGGCCCCATTTTCATACCTATGAAAACGTCTTTTCAGTGACCTATGACTTTTATGCATGCTAGTCTTCAAGAATTCCACGAGTTTCTCAACTCTTAAGTGGGGTTTCACAAGTAAAAATTTGATTTATTTTTCCACCCATCCCTCCATTTTCATGTGCATGTTTAAAATTTCTATTTGTAGTTTCTAATTTTAAAGGTTAGAGGTCAATTCTTCTGGAAAATATAGAGCCAGAGTCACAAGCAAATTCAACAATAAAATATAATACCATCCATATGTCAGTTTAAAAAAAATGTTTTTCAAAATTACACTGTAATTTTTATGAGTTTTAGCCTGAACCAAAATGGTAACTGCATGTCTCCATTTCTATTGAATCACCAGTGAAATTAATAACTCCTGTCTTGGCCCTCACTTCCTATAATGGGTGTCACCTGCCTGCCTCCAGGTTGTGTCTGCTTCATTAAAAAAAATAAAAGCTTGGATCAGGAAGTGACTCAAAAGTGCACCCCCTTCTAGCATACTATCCTAGCATCTATCTCCCTGTCTAGCAACCTCGTGAATCTACAAATCTACTTCCTACTTGACTGCCCAGATAAGTTCTTGCCACATACTCTCCTCAAAGCCATCACTTTCTCTCCAACCTTCCTCCAGAAGCCCCAGACTTTTTGACATGACCCCAGGACACTCTTCATGCCCATATCTTTCATAGACTTGTTCTTAGAAAACAGGGTTGTGCCATGTGGTCTACTGGGTTCAAGTTCATTTTGTTGTCTTATGAAAATGAAGATTTCTTACCAGGGACCAAGTTGCTGAAATACCATCCACCCAAAAAATAAAGGATTGAATCAAACAGAATCATCCAGCAGACCCAGCCAAATGTCATGCCGCCTGGTTCTGGAGCTCGGTACATGTTACCCCACTGGATCCCTGCCAAAGGAAAAAAAAAAAAAACAGAGTAACTTGAGCTTATTCTTTAACTATAAGTGTGATGATGGAATTGACTAATTTGAGAAAAGTCTCATGTAAAACAAAAAGCAAGTTGACACTAGCAATGCTAAGCTTTCAATGGCATCATTAGCTTGTGTAATCTCTCCTCGATTTTAGAGGAACCCATGAGCAACCATTAGCATCATGTCAAGCTCCGACTTCCCTGAAAACTGTCTAAAAGTCATTAGTACCTATTTTTATTGATTCAACTAAAGATCAATTTTATATTTACGGACACAAGACTTGCTTAATAAAACTTTAAGTAGTATAATACTCTGCTTGTGGAAAATGTATTAAATAATATATAGAAGGTCTGTGGAGGAAAAGAATCATTATTTCTTATGTTTGTGATTTATTTCTGGATTATAATCTAAGTTGAGAACATTATCCCTCTTTCTAGTCATGGTGGCACCAGCTTCAAAATTTTTTAACCACTATATACTTGTTATCATTTGGACCAAAATAATCAATTAATTTAACTGCAATTTAATTTAATTTATTTTCTTCTCAATCTTCTTGGTCCAGTTTTAACTTTAAAGATCAGTTGGAAAAAAATGAAGGTGAAAACAGTTAAGATCAAAGCACATTTTAACATATTTTATTGGAAAAGTTGGATAAATCAGTGCAGAGTAACTGGCCATTGCAATAACATCCAAAGTTAAGTTTTATCTATGACTTATATTTTTCTTTAATTCCAAAACACACCCCAGAAGAGTATGAACATCTAAAATACACATGTTCTTACTTAAAAGTTTATGACAAACTTCTCAATGTAAGTAAAAGGTACTAACATAAATTTTAAAATTATTTTAAGGGGCTGGAGATATATCCCAGTTGGTAATTTTGCTTGCCTCAAACACACAAAGCACCAAGCACTATATAACCCAATATGGTAGTATATGCCTATGGTCCTAGAACTTGGGAGATTCTGGCAAGAGGACCAATGTTCAAGGTCATGCTTAGCTACAGAGAGTTCAAATCCAACCTGAGCTAGAGAATTTATTTCAAAATAAAAAGAATTTAAGCAGCATATAGGGATAATATGTATAGAAAAGGGAGGTAATAGTCATGACCTTTTCTTTAGTAGACATAAGACCCAGGAACAATGAGTAGGAGAGGTGGTAAAGTCTCCAAATAGAACACAGTCTAGCAGACGGAAGGTATATGCATACCACATTATTGCAAGAATCTGGAAGGTCAGTAGATTCAATGTGTACCATAGCAAGACCTATGCACTAGCCTGGATCTACCACTAAACTTGGGTGGTATCTGTAGCAAGAGATGCTGAGACATGATTATTCTTGACTGTTCTCAGAACCATAATAACTAGGTAAGGGGAGGGTCTCTATCAGCAAAACCAAAAGCTAGGATCCCTTTCCAAACTGATCAGTTGGTAACAAGACTTACTCCTGGTTCAATTGCTTGACAACTATGTGTTTCCAAACTCTGAATGACAGAAAGCTACGTTCTGAAGAGGTCATCCTCTTACCTTCCTCCTGTCCCTCCAGAAATGTGATGAAAAAGACTCCTTGTCCAAAGGCTGTGGTTGAAAGCAAGCACTGCCATGGTTGATGGAGAAAGGGGAAAACAGCCATTAATGTTTGATTATGACCACCAACACCCCACAATACCGAATTCTGAGAAGACACTTCCCAATTCAATGGTTCTAAGGATACCATTGCTTCAGGCAATGACTTAAATATCTGAACCTGAAGGGATTAGCAGAGTGCCAGAGCACTCTAAACACCATGCTCACTGGCTTGTTTTTTATGTTAAAATGAATCATTTCTGTTCACTGCAACACTCAAGGTGTCATAAATTCAATGCACTGATTACAGAAAACAGTTGAAACACAAAACAGTGGGAAATGGAATAGAGCAATTTACTATTTCTTATTTTTCAATGTATGCCTTGGAGCACTCTAGGAGCAGAGTGATGCAATGTCTACACACTTCCACACTAGAAAGGAAGTGTATTAAAAGAATCTGTTAGTTTATGTTCAGTAGAAGAGGCTCTATGTCAAAAAAGGAAACCCACTGAAAAAGCATCATACAACTTAAATGCAATGTGCCTAAGGTAGAAGTCATAAGTAGCCAGAAAGCTTTTGCATGTGTAAAACAAATGCTGCTTGGACAGATGCCTAAGACTTAAGGACTGAAATACAAGCAAAAGTGAGAGCATTTGAATGTTCACTCGGTCTTTATTTCTTTATATGTTTATATCTTTTAGGAGTTTATGAGCAGGAGACAGCAAGGGTCCCATTGGTATCAATTATTCTAGAAACACCTGATTAATTTTAACACAAAACTATTGCTTCCAAGTTGCGGCAGGTGTGATATAAGCTAATCAAGATGATGAAAAATGTGTCAGGGGAACAGATACAAATTGAATAGAACAATTTATCCTATGTATGCATATCTGTATTAAGTATATGTGGCTACAAACAAAAAAACAAAAAAACAAAAAAACAAAAACAAAAAAAAAAAACAACAAGCAATAGAAAAGAAAAAGTTGTAGCCTGGCCTGGTGTTGCCTACCTATAATCCCTGCTACTTGGGAGCTGAGGCAGGAAAATTGCAGCTTCAAATCCTACAAGACCTACATGGGATATAGATTGAGTTCAAGGCCAGCTGGGGTAACTTAAGAGAACTCTTTCTCAAAAGAAAAATGTTTGTAAAATAGTAGAGCACTTGTCAACTATTTTTCAGGGACTATATTCAATTCCCAGTGGCAGCAGAGAGGCAACAAACACAATACTGAATTGTTACTTAATTGAAGTTGGAGAAATTAATTCACCTGTCATGCATGAATTTGCTCTGAGACTCTAGATAAGCATAGAAGGCATTCTCTATCCCAGGAATAAGTGACACACTCATCATTCAAGAATTCCATGATGAAAAGAGAATTTTCTAAAAAGTCTTTCTGGTATTTTTTGAGAATTTCATATGACTAATGTATCTACATAATTCCTCCCACCCTTTCCCCCTTCAATTCTTCCTATGTCCCACCAAGTATCTCTAAAATTCTTATTTAATTGTTGCACACACACACACACACACCTGTTCACAAATATATATATCACAGCTTATTGAGTCTATTTCCTGTTGCTCATATGTGTATTTGTTTAGCGCTGACTATTCAGAATCAGATAACCTACTAAAGACAACTTCTCTCCCTCTCCCAGCAGTCATTAATGGCTTATTACTCTTTCACCTAAGGGTGACACCTTGTGAGATTTCCCCAAGCATCCTTCTCACATCAACTGTGAGTGTCATTTTTCATGTCTTGTTTAAGCAACCATATTGTTGAATCTTCATGGTACAGCTTCCCTATCACACAGGGCACCATTTCACAGCAGACTTCCTGATCCTCTGCTGCTTACAGTATTTCCAATCCCTCTTGCGCAGTGTTTCTCAAGCCTTAGATGTTACCTTGTAGACAGGTCTACAAGAGACAGGGCACCACATGGTCTACTGTTTTCTACACTTTAACCATCTGTAGGTTTTCAAACACTTCTTAGCAATCCAGGGACTCAAAATGTCCCTAAGCTCCTATCAAAGTGATTCTTGTCACACCTCCAAACAGATTGTTGTTTCAGGACATGTGCTGGTCCATTTGGAAGAGGGGATTCAAACTGGTAGACCCAACTCCAGCTCTGTAAGGAACCTGATCTGATATTGATATGTTTGCCCTTTCTATACAGACTGATTTTCTACTATGTGTCAGGCATAGCGCCTGCCAGACAACAGTCAAGAAAGAATCTGTGGCTGTCTTCTGCCTATTTTATACTGCAGACCTGAAAGCAGTCTCACTCTTTTTCAGAGCCTACATTTCAAATGGATGGGTGATTCTGACACTGCTAACGGAGAGATCTTTCCACTTAATGTGATGTAACTCATGATGCTTCAAGAAAAATGCTTATTTTTAACTTCCAAAATAACTTCAGAAATCTATTTCTTTCCATGCATGAAACAAAGAGAACCCAAAGTTATATGTTTCCTAGAGGAGGATGCTGACTTCCCAGAATCCTCGGAGAGATCCCATTACAGAAAACTGACAATTCTTAATGGCCTGCCACTATATCACTGCAAGTCAATGAACCACCACTGTAGTTCTGCATCCGTGGGCAGAATACAGAGTAGAGACCTCAGATGCTCCATATAATTCTGAACAAGACAAACTGGCAAGTGCGGATATGCCATACTTAGGAGCACCTATTGGGTTTCCTCTTCATTTTTACAGAGCTGCTTACTCACCAGAAGAGTCTGAACAGCAAAACTGAGTTGGTTATGTAGGACCAAGAGGATCACGTAGGGCAGGAAGCTGATCATGTACCCCAGGCTGGTACACAGTGCTGCTGTGTTAGCTTGGTTGAAGAACACACTTAGGAAGTAGCTCAGCATGACAGCTGACACCCCAAAATCCAGCAAGTAAAGAAAAATGATGAAGGCATCACTGTGCATGAAGACGCCACTCATCTTCAGAATGGCAGCAAGAGCAGCACTGCTCAGAGCCAGAGTAGCCATGTTCTCCAAGAACCAGGACAGGAAGTGGATGGCTGGATGCAGCCCCATCATCCGCATGTACTGTGAAAAGAAGGAGTTTGGGGTTATCCCTATGGTGGACACTTGAGAAAAGGGAGATGAAGTGACAAACAAGGAGAACACCAGTGGACAAATGAACCATTTGGCTCGCCAACCCAGCCCTGGGAAGGGCATTAAGAAAGTCACTCCCTTCTACGTAGTTCTCCCACAGAGCTGACATTGTGACCATTCTCTATGTTCTTGGAGAAAAACCTGAAGCTAATCATGGAACAGTGTCACCAGTAAGAATCACGGAGGAGAGAGGTATGAACAGATGTTTGAGACCTTCGGCTTGGTTGACCATAGTTTCATTATGTTTTCTGCTTGTGTGGATTTGCTGTCAATTTCTTAGCTTTTGTTCTCTGGTTTTTTTGTGCAGGCTCTGTTTAATAAAGGCAAAGAATGACGAAGGAGGAAAATACTGAAGTGAGCCCCTGGCTGAGGTGGCCTCCACGTGACTACAGAGTGCATTCTACAAACTTATCTTGGAGAAATTAATTAGATTCATTTCTCCACTAACCTATCATTTGTTCATATACCACATGGTGATAGTTTGGGAAATGTGTCTGGCTTCATGTGAAAGGAAGTTAAGGGTCTCTGATGTATGGTCTCTTGCTGGCTACTCAGAAGGTCTGTTAGAGCACCCATCATTTGGCACCTCTGTCTTCATGCCCCTATGTTCAGGGATCAAACCCATTTAGGGAAGGAACAGAGACGCACTTGAGTAGATTGTTGTAAACAGGTAAGTGATGTGTAGAGTAGTCCCTATACCACGGATCACATAGTCTCTCCATCTCAGTAACCAAATCATGCATCCCATCACCACCTGCCTTACAAACCTACATCACCAGATGCTCTTACAAACTCTCATTCTTGAAAGCAGGCATTTGATGTTTTCAAGTTTTAATAATGTTGGGATTTAAAAAAAAATATTAGAATTCTTTGTGCAGAATCAGAACCAGAAATCAAAGTGAAAATATATATATTATCATTGGTAATATATATTACCAATGATCAAGGGTTGCTTTGTTTTTAATCTCATGCAGTTTGTCTCTATAAGAAATATTTATCACACTTTGACAACCCTTCCGACTCTAATAGAAAACAATGTTCTGACTCAGCTAGAGCCTAGGAAGGAGTTCCACAAAGGGAAGGAAGAATGGAGAGAGAGAGAGAGAGAGAGAGAGAGAGAGAGAGAGAGAGAGAGAGAGAGAGAGAGAGAGAGAGAGAGAACAGGTGATCTACTTAGAGGACCACTCTCCAAATCCTCTCCTGTGATTCCACAGGCAATATCCAAGCCATTTACCTCTTCTATCTGGATCTCTCGCTCATAAACCAGCTTCCGGACCATGCTGGCCACAGACACCATCCAAGTCAACATCATAATCAGTGGGAAAAAGAAGCCAACGTTGTTCAGGAACCTGTCAGGGTATAATTAATTTAATCAGTATCCAAGATCGAGAAAGGTCAGGGGCAAGCCAAAGGCATTGACTCAGGATCACAAATATGATAAGGTTTATAGCACTATCAGGTTCAGGTGCTGTCTTTTTCTATAAGTTACAAGTCACCCTCAGAAGCAGTACCTCAAAAAGCTTATAACTAAGATACTGCAGCTGTAATTGGCATCCTGGATTACAAGTGTGCAGATATACAAAGGGTATCTTGCCAGAGACACAGGACTCAAGGTGCCTCAGGTACCCATTGCCTGATCAAGCCTTCACTTGATGTAGACAGAACAGGTCAGAAATATAAAACAGGCCGTTGACTCATTCTTCACACTTAATTGGAGCTATCATGTATCTTTAGTCAGTACTAAAAATTGATCATAGATAATCCTTTATAAAATATGTTTAAAATTTGCAAATTAATGTTTCTTACTCTATTTCCCCAACCTATACTTTCCTATCTACTCTAACTGGACTCCATTTGTAAAGCACAATGGGGACATTGTTGACAGTTGTGTCCCAGACCCAACAAAAATAGGTTTTCTCCCTTTGTGACATCTCTACTTTGTTTGAAAGTTCTGGTCATTCCTTTAATCTCTTATTTCAGCTTCCAGAACAACTCCTTACTCTCCACCACTGTTAGAGTACTTTTTACATACCTTAACTAACAACTTCTCCCTCACCTGTCTTTTTATAAGGGCATTTCCATTTGCACCACTGGGTGACTGCCAGGTGCCCTATTTCCTACCCCTGGGTAAGCTCTAAACAATCAAAGTGATCATATTCTAACAAAGACCTGCTTAACACACAAGCAGTATCACTTCATCTGTGGTACTTTCAAGAACTACACATAAAAGTCCCTGATATTAAGGACACCAATCTAGTGGGTTAGGAGAGATAAAATAGCCACTAAGCAGAAGCCTGTCCTATGAAGTCAAGTGGTAGGAAACACTGGGAGAGGAAGTTGCAGTTTTGAGAAAGAATGCCATTCAGACCGGGCTAAGGTGAGGCATCAATAGAGAAATACTTGAGAAAAGAACATATAAAGGATAGACATGAGTGACAGGGAAAACACAAGAACACTTGGAAAACCAAAAGTGCAAGGGCTGATGATAAGGGCTGGCAAGGTGCTCATGACTCAGAAGATGCTGTCAGAGCCCCAGCCTGGCCAGATGCTGCAGGGAGTTGTCCACATCACAGTCAGTTCTGAAGTTTAGTTAATGAAGAAAAGAATACAGCAAAGAGTTTTAAGATCAAAAGAGAAGACAGATAAAGAACACATTGAAACAGACAATGGGGCATGAGTAGAAAGGCCTCTGGAGACAGCGTAGAAGACCTCAGCGGAGATGAAACTGTCTAGCCATGAGGCAAAGGGACTACTAAAGATGTTGATCCTGGTCAGGAGGTGGTGGCACCCACCTTTAATCTCAGCACTGAGGATGCAGAAGCAGATCTCAGTGAGTTCGAGGCCAGCCAAGACTACAGAGAAGAACCCTGTCTCAAAAAACAAAACAAAACAAAACAAAACAAAACAAAAGAAAACAAACCAACAAAACAGATGGTGACCCTGAATACAAATGTCTGCTGGGTTCTTGCTGTGGTAGTCTCCTAAATCAAGCTCCTTCTCCTTCTCCTTCCCTTCTCCTTCTCCTTCTCCTTCTCGGTCCTAGCTTGCCCAGCACTAGTCATGTGCAAGCCAAGATAGTCTTAGTTCTTCACACAGGAGAATGTGAGCTTAAGGGACTGGGTCTTTGCTCTTGACCAGTCACATACTTGTTAATGAATGTACAAATCAACATAAAAGAGAGGGAATTAATCTTTGTTTCTAATCACTTAAAAACATAAAACAACCCCTCTGAGCTGTTGGCATCATGAGTCATATGACATTTTTAGAGTAAGCTTGGTGATCTATAGGCATGGTAAGCAGCAAGTGTGTACTGTGTGAGCAGTCAGGGTACACCCAGTGATACAGCATTTGGCTGCAGAGAACAGAAAACTTCTGATTCCAGTTTCATATCTACTTGGTGAAGGCGGTTATTATTTTTGAAGGATTTTGAACAGGTAGAAGGCATGTTCTATCTACCTGTATGTATATGTATATACTATATAGGTATATATACACATATATATATACCTATATAGTCAACAACCATTGTCTGTTTTCCAGAAATAACACAATCATGCACAAAGAAGTGCTTCTAGGACCCAAAAGTAGAAAGTAACCAATTCTTTATTTGATGAGGAAATGGTTAAAAATGGTTCTTTGATCATAATCCTTATTTTTCCATGAGGCACTAAAGGCAAAGACATCTGAATTTTGCCCCCCATGAGTACTGAGACCAAATATTAACCAAGTATTGTCAGTTAACCCCATAAAGTCAAATGGGTCAGGATTCCAGGCTCTGCATCATGTGAAACATTGAATTATGTTACAACGAATCCAAGAGAGACTCAGGATCACAGCAGCCTGAGCTCTTAAAGTGACTCCGTTAGCTTCTACAGCATATGAAATACCTCTTCCAGTGGCTGACCAAAGCTGTGTACAGAGAAAAGGATAAGAGTTTTTAAGTGGAGATTGTAAGACAAGGTTTTTTTTTCTGTTCCTGGGAATCAATCCAAAAACCAATAAGAAGGGGAGAAAAATGTACATTTGAGTTTTGTTAAAGACTTGAAAGGAGCATTCAAGTACTAGAAAAATGGGACACTCACACAGGACTCGTCCATACTAAGTAGATAAGAAAGATTTCAATAGCAAAGCCTGTCCTTTGAAGATCATATGTACATCTTCAAGAACATACTCTCAAAGGAAAATAAGTACAACATTGCATGGTAAGTGGGCATCAAGCTGAACATTAAGGGGATAACATTAGCCAAGGAGCATCTAGGATCTATTTCAAGAAAACAGACTAGAAAGAACTTTTTTAGGAGTCCACACACAAAAAACACACTTCATTGAAATTAAAAGGAAGTTATTCACTTGTGTGACAGTCAATGTCATCTGTTCCTCACATCAACAGGAAGAATATCCTTCAGATGTGCACTCAGGAATTCCCAGGTTTTTGCTAGTTAAGTCCCAATCAAAGCAACAGAAATGGAACACAACACCTACCTAAGAATCAAAGAGACATTGGGAACAAAGAAGAATGCAAAAAAAAAAAAATCTAGCATCATGGAACAGATTACAATGGCAGATCTATTTATTTTAAGTACTTAGCAAGGAAACCACCCTTCTAATAAGAAAGGACAAACTTGAGACAGAGCTGCAGAGTTCCATGCCATCTAGTCTGAGCCACAGTCTGATATGGAATCATCTTCCCTACTCTGACCTTAAACAAGGAAGCTAATTACCAAAGATAAGGCAGAGGAGGGATGAACAGTTGTAAGCACTTAAGTGTGGCAAGGTCTAAGGCACACTAGTGTCATGCTTTTCATGCCTGTTATAACTGATCAGGAAGCTCTCGGCTCTCCTACATAATACATGAATATGCTGTGTAAGCTACTATGACAGAACACTCAACGGTCCTCTTCCCCAACTGTGGACTTTCCATGCTACAAGACCGACAACATGCCAGGGCAAATGTATCTATTGGTACATTAGTGGCATGGCTGTTTTAAGGGTAAAGACTACTTTCTGTTTGGATTTAATATTTGCTCAGTGGAAATACACAAACAATACTGCAAGACAAAATCCTACTGATGGAGAATACACAGGCCCTAAGGGGGAACTACCACTGTTATTTTGCTAAATGAGAATGCTGTCAAGCTGCCTTCTAAAGATGTATGTTTTAATGCACCAATGAGTCCTGCTCTCTTTCTTTAGTGGAAACATTCCTGAGGTAGATAATCATTAATGCAGAGACTTATATTTAGTCAGAGCATACTGAGAATAAGTTATGTTGTATACTCAGCCATAGACAGGCACCTATACCATGCCCTCCAAGGCCCATCTTTAACACATGTATATATACATATATACACATATATTGAATATTATATTTATTATTATACAAAGACATAAATAAGTGATAAAAAAAAGGGGATGTAAGAGGAGTATTGCTGTGCAACTCTGCCACTGGTCATCGCATGCACTTTGCAATCTTACACCTTTATCAGCTAAGGCCAGCATGAAACTAGGTCTTCAACATCCCACCAAGAATGACTGCAGCATCCATGCAGCCCCACCCTTTACTGAGGAGCAGTAAATCTTGGCAGTTAATTAATGGTGGCCAAAGGACAGAAGGACTGCTTTCTTTAGCAATATAGCCACTGATAAGTTGCCCTTGCTTAAGCAAGCATCCTTTTACAGGTGCTTGTACAGGGAATCCCAACTAAACTCAGTGGGGAAAAACAACTATAAAAGTAGAAAGAGGACAAATTGGGCTGAATCTGGTGGGGAAGAAGGGGGCTGGGTAGCATGACTAGCATGCAAAAGCACTGCCACAAAGCCTGAGGATCTGAGTTAGTCAGTCCCTGGACCCATGTTAGAAGGGAAGAACACAAGTTCAGTTCTTAGTGCCCATGGTGAGTGGTTCAAAACTACATAAACCCCAGTTCCAGGGCATCAGACACTCTTTTCTGGATTTTTCAAACACTTTCACTCACATATGCACATACCACCATACAGTCACACACACCCATATACATATAAATAAAACTAAAAAAAACCAAATACTTAACCATATAAAAAGAATGAATGAAATAAAAACTGAGATGTGAATAAACTCTGGAATGAATTCAAACAAAAGGTATATAAATAATTGAATGAAATAAGAAAGACAATGTACAATGAAATAATTTAATAGAAAAGAGAATTTCTGGAAAAAATCAAATTCAAGTTTTAGAAATGAAAACATCAATGATCCTAACAAAAACTCAGTAGAAAGTCTCAGCAATGGAAAGACGGATATTGGGAAAGATAAAATAATAAGAAAATCTAAACAAAAAATTGAGCTTTATAGGGTACAATTAGAAGATCGAATTGCCAGGCAGTGGTGGCACACGCCTTTAATCCCAGCACTTGGGAGGCAGAATCAGATGGATTTCTGAGTTCCAGGACAACCTGGTCTACAGAGTGAGTTCTAGGACATCCAGGGCTACACAGAGAAACAAAACAAAAATAAAATAAAAAAATAAAATAAAATAAAAATAAAAGATCAAATTGATGAATCATGCTGTAGAAGACTTAAGCTAAAAATATGGAAAATATATTCAATAAAACAATAGCAGAAAATTTCTCAAGCCTAGAGAAAGAGCTGGTGCCCAGATACTGAAGGTTTAGAATGTAATGCAGACAAGACCAGGGAAGAAGCTCTCCATCCCATTTTCCAGTTAAAACACAAAGAACACTAAAAGTTGAAAGAAACACCAAATTACTTATAAAGCTTTACCTCTTAAAATAATGGTAGGTCTCTCAACAAAAATTACAAAAGCCAGGAAGATAACAGTGGGTTCAAGCTTGCAAAGAGCAGTAGCTGCCAAAAACTTCCAGACCTAGAAAGCCATCCTTTCTTACTGAAATGGAAAGAAAAGTTTTCCATATAAACACAAACTAAAGACATTTGTGGCTACCAAGCCAACACCAAAAGAAAGACTTAAAGGAACCCTACACACTGAAAAGGGAGATAAATGTATCCATGGTGCCACCAGGAAGAATAAAGTGTGCTAGAAAAATGTATATGTTTTGTCAGGACAACAGGGTTCTGGCCAGGTAGAGCTGAAAACTTAACTCTAATTAGAGATCATGCCACTTAGGTGAAATCTGAGCCTCACTGAGAAGGTAGGAAAGTGTTGTCTTACTCAGTGCATGGAAATGGATTAGATTTCAGGCTCACAGAAGAATGTGGCAAATAGTATGTGAGAGTTACCCACATCACAGTGGCATTGAAAGTGTGAAGACGAGAACTAGGAAAGGAGACAACATTTGAAATGTAAATAAATATACCTAATTAAAAAAAGAAAACAAAGATTATTCCCAGTACTTTTGTATTTTAAATAATTGTTGCCAAATAGTGAAAAAAAAAAAAAAAAAAAAAACCCCAAAGCTAATATAAGTGGCGGCAGCAGTGGCGGCAGCAGTGCAGCAGTGGCTGGTCCAGCCGAAGGGCCATCAGCAGTGGAACCAAGGCGACACAGGGTCCAGTTTGGCCCTGCTCCCATGACCACTGACCTTCTCTGGCCAGCTGGGCTGCAAGCAGCTGCAGATTTACGGTGCCTTTCACCGCACAGAAGCCACATCAGAACTCAGCCTCCCTCCAGTCAGGAGAGACTCACCTCCATCTTGGTTTCGGACTCCAGAGAGATCGGACAGACTGAGGTACACAAACATAACCCGAGGCCAACATCGCAGGGGTCTAAGCCCGACAGGCATTGGCCTGCACCCAGGCCCTGGGCTGTTTGGGGGGCCATCGGGGTGCCAACCCAGCCAGGAGGTTTTCTTTTTGTCCGGGCCGACTCCCACACTGCCATTTTGCCTACAGGACACCAGAGAGCTCTAGCAGGCAAAGCCGGCTAACAGGCATAGCCTGAGGCTAACAAAGCGGGGGTCTAGGCCCCAACAGGCCCTGGACTGATCCCAAGAACTGGGTGGCTTGGTGGGCCATCTGTGTGTCAACCCGCCCAGAAGGTTGTTAGCCCAGCAGACTCTCCCAGCACTTTCAGGGAGCACGAGCGCACACACCAACCATCATGGCCACCTGACAGACCCAATTAACAGTCATAGCCCGAGGGGAACTTTGCTTGGACCTTGGCCTCCCAGGCTTTTACCTGGACCCAGGGCCTGAGCATCCAGGCGAGCCTTGTGTGCACCAACCCAGTTGGGAGATCGGCTGACCAGCAGAGTGATCAGCAGGCAGAAAAGGTCCCAGCAGCATACACCATCAGCACTCCCTGAAGGTGCAAACGGGCTCCATCTAGTTCACAGACACAATCTGGGGCAAAGCACACTAGAGCTGCAAGGGCACCCAAGAGGAAGACAGCACATCAGCAATCAGCTACAGGGGTAACCCAGCCATATAGTGTTGCAGTAATAGCCCCAGAGCCCCTCAGGAGGCCCAAACACCAGCCAGGGACAAGACCAACTAACTCCAGAGAACAAGATGGCAAAGGGCAAACGCAGGAACGCTACTATCAGAAATCTAGGCAATATGGCAGCATCTGAACCAAACTCTCCAACATCAGCAAGTCCTGGTTATGCCAACACACCAGAGAAACGAGATTTGGATTTAAAATCACTGATCATGATGCTGCTAGAAGAACACAAAACAGGACATAAATTAATCTCTTAAAGAAATACAGGGGAACATGAATAAGCTAGAAACCCGTATAATGAAAACACAAAAATCACTTAAAGAAATGCAGGAGAATAAGGCTCAAAAGATAGAAGCCAATAAAGAAGAAAGGCAAAAAAAAAAAAAAAAAAAAAAAAAAAAAAAAAAAAAACAACAACAACAAAAAAAAAACCTTAACTTAAAGAAATGCAGGAGAACTTGAGTCAAGAGGCAGAAGTCATGAAAGAGGAAACACAAGAATCTCTTAAAGAATTACAGGAAAAACAAACAAACAAATGATGGAACTGAGCAAAACCATCCTGGATCTAAAAACAGAAGTAGAAACAACTAGGAAATCACAAAGGGAGACAACTTTGGAGATAGAAAACCTTGAGAAGAAATCAGGGGCCATAGATGCAAATATAAACAACAGAATACAAAAGATGGAAGAAAGAATTTCAGATGCCGAAGATACCATAGAAACCATTGACTCAACAGTCAAAGAAAATGCAAAATGCAAAAAGCTTGTATCCCAGAACATCCAGGAAATCCAGGATACAATGAGAAGACCAAACCTAAGGATTATAGGTATAGATGAGAGTGAAGACTTACAACTGAAAGGGCCAGCAAATATCTTTAACAAAATTATGGAAGAAAACTTTCCCAACTTAAAGAGAGAGATACCTATGAATATACAAGAAGCCTACAGAACTCCAAACAGACTGGATCTGAGCAGAAATACCTCTCGCCACATAATAATTAAAACCCCAAATGCACTAAACAAAGAAAGAATATTAAAGACAGTAAGAGAAAAAGGCCAAGTAACATATAAAGGAAGACCTATCAGAATCACACCAGACTTCTCACCAGAGACCATGAAAGCTAGAAGATCCTGGGCAAATCTCATGCAGACTCTAAGAGAACACAAATGTCAGCCAAGACTACTATACCCAGCAAAACTCTCAATCACAATAGATGGAGAAACCAAGACATTCCATGACAAAACCAAATTTACACAATATCTTTCCACAAACCCAGCTCTACAAAGAATACTAGGAGGAAAACTCCAATACAAGGAGGGAAACTACACCCTGGAAAAAGTAAGATAGTAACCTTCCTTCATTAAACCCAAAAGAAGATAATCACTCAAATATAAAAATAACATCAAAAATGACAGGAAGTAATAATCTCTATTCCTTAATATCTCTTAACATCAATGGACTCAATTCCCCCAATAAAAAGACATAGATTAACAGACTGGATAAGGAAACAGGACCCTACATGTTGCTGCATACAGGAAACACACCTAAATGTCAAAGACAAAAACTACCTTAGAGTAAAAGGCTGGAAGACAATTTTACAAGCCAATGGTCTCGGGAAACGAGCCGGAGTAGTCATTCTAATATCAGATAAAATTGACTTTCAACCTAAAGTCATCAAAGAGACACTGAGGGACACTTCTTGCTGGTCAAAGGAAAAATCCACCAAGAAGAACTTTCAATTCTGAACATCTATGCTCCAAATGCAAGGGCACCCTCATCCATAAAAGAAACTTTACTAAAGCTCAAAGCAAACATTGCACTTAACAAAATAATTGTGGGGGACTTCAACACTCCACTCTCCTCAATGGACCGATCAGGAAAACAGAAACTAAACAGGGACACAGTAAAACTAATTGAAGCTTTGGACCAATTGGATTTGACTGATATTTATAGAACATTTCACCCTAAAGCAAAAGAATATACCTTTTTCTCAGCACCTCATGGTACCTTCTCCAAAATCGACCATATAATTGGTCACAAGACAGACCTCAACAAATACAAGAAGATCGAACTAATCCCATGCCTCCTATCAGATCACTATGGTGTAAGAGTAGTTTTCAATAGCAACAAAAACAACAGAAAGCCCACATACACATGGAGGCTGAACAATACTCTACTCAATGACACCTTGGCCAAAGAAGAAATAAAGAAAGAAATCAGAGACTTTTTAGAATATAATGAAAATGAAGACACAACATACCCAAATCTTTGGGACACAATGAAAGCAGTGCTAAGAGGAAAACTCATAGCCCTGAGTGCCTCCAAAAAGAAAATGGAGAAAGCATATCCTAGCAGCTTAATGACACACCTGAAAGCCCTGGAACAAAAAGAAGCTATTTCACCCAGGAGGAGTAGAAGACAGGAAATCATCAAACTCAGGGCTGAAATCAATCAAGTGGAAACAAAGAGAACCACACAAAGAATCAACGAGTCCAGGAGCTGGTTCTTTGAGAAAATCAACAAGATAGATAAACCCTTAGCCAGACTGACCAAAGGGCACAGAGAAAGTATCCAAATTAACAAACTTAGAAATAAAAAGGGAGATATTACAACAGAAACTGAGGAAATCCAAAAAATCATCAGATCCTACTACAAAAGCCTATACACAACACAACTGGAGAATCTGGAGGAAATGGACAATTTCCTAGACAGATACCAAATACCAAAATTAAATCAGGACCAAATAGATCATCTAAACAGTCCCATAACCCCTAAAGAAATAGAGGGGGTCATAGAAAGTTTTCCAACCAAAAAAAGCACAGGACCAGATGGTTTCAGTGCAGAATTCTATCTGACCTTCAGAACAGATATAACACCAATATTCTTCAAACTATTCCACAAAATAGAAACAGAAGGAACCCTACCCAATTCCCTCTATGAAGCCACAATTACGCTGATACCAAAACCACACAAAGATCCAACAAAGAAAGAAAACTTCAGACCAATCTTCCTTATGAACATCGATGCAAAGATACTCAATAAAATTCTTGCCAACCAAATCCAAGAACACATCAAAACGATCATCCACCATGATCAAGTAGGCTTTATCCCAGGGATGCAGGGTTGGTTCAATACACGGAAATCCATCAATACAATCTACTACATAAACAAACTCAAAGAATAAAACCACATGTTCATTTCATTGGATGCTGAAATAGCATTTGACAAATTCAGCATCCTTTCATGCTTAGTCTTGGAAAGAACAGGAATTCAAGGCCCATACCTAAACATCGTTAAAGCAATATACAGCAAACCGGTAGCCAGCATCAAACTAAATGGAGAGAAACTCGAAGCAATCCCACTAAAATCAGGGACTAGACAGGGCTGCCCCCTTTCTCCTTATCTTTTCAATACTGTACTTGAGGTACTAGCTTGGGCAATTTGACAACATAAGGAGGTCAAAGGGATACAAATTGGAAAGGAAGAAGTCAAACTATCATTATTTGCAGATGACATGATAGTCTATCTAAGTGACCCAAGAAACTCCACTAGAGAACTTCTACAGCTGATAAACAACTTCAGCAAAGTGGCAGGTTATAAAATCAACTCAAGCAAATCAGTGGCCTTCCTATACTCAAAGGATAAGCAGGCTGAGAAAGAAATTAGGAAAATGACCCTCTTCACAATAGCCACAAACAGTATAAAGTATCTTGAGGTTACTCTTACCAAACATGTGAAAGATCTTTATGACAAGAACTTCAAGACCCTGAAGAAGGAAATGGAAGAAGACCTCAAAAATTGGGAAAACCTCCCATGCTCATGGATCGGCAGGATCAATATAGTTAAAATGGCCATTTTGCCAAAAGCAATATACAGATTCAATGCAATACCCATCAAAATCCCAACTCAATTCTTCAGAGTTGGAAAGAGCAATTATCAAATTCATCTGGAATAACAAAAAACCCAGGATAGCTAAAACTATTCTCAGCAACAAAAGAAATTCTGGGGTTATCAGTATCCCTGACCTCAAGCAATACTACAGAGCAATAGTGTTAAAAACTGCATGGTATTGGTACAGTGACAGGCAGGCAGATCAATGGAACAGGATTGAAGATCCAGAAATGAACCCACACACCTATGGCCACTTGATCCTCGACAAAGGGGCTGAAAACATCCAATGGAAAAAAGATAGCCTTTTCAACAAATGGTGCTGGTTCAACTGGATGTCAGCATGCAGAAGAATGCAAATTGATCCATCCTTGTCTCCTTGTACTAAGCTCAAATCCAAATGGATCAAGCACCTCCACATAAAGCCAGATACTCTGAAGCTAATAGAAAAGAAACTGGGGAAGACCCTTGAGGACATCTGTACAGGGAGAAAGTTTCTGAACAGAACACCAATAGCATATGCTCTAAGATCAAGAATCGACAAATGGGACCTCATAAAATTACAAAGTTTCTGTAAGGCAAAGGACACCATCAAAAGGACAAATCGGCAACCAACAAATTGGGAAAAGATCCTCACCAATCCTACATCAGATAGAGGGCTAATATCCAATATATATAAAGAACTCAAGAAGTTAGACTCCAGAAAACCAAACAACCCTATTAAAAATTGGGGTACAGAGTTAAACAAAGAATTCTCACCTGAAGAATTTCGGATGGCGGAGAAACATCTTAAAAAATGCTCAACTTCATTAGTCATTAGGAAATGCAAATCAAAACAACCCTAAGATTTCACCTTACACCAGTCAGAATGGCTAAGATTAAAAATTCAGGAGACAGCAGGTGTTGGCGAGGATGTGGAGAAAGAGGAACACTCCTCCACTGCTGGTGGGGTTGCAAATTGGTACAACCACTATGGAAATCAGTCTGGCGGTTCCTCCGAAAACTGGGCACCTCACTTCCAGAAGATCCTGCTATACCACTCCTGGGCATATACTTAAAAGATTCCCCAGCATGTAATAAGGATACATGTTCCACTATGTTCATAGCAGCCCTATTTATAATTGCCAGAAGTTGGAAAGAACCCAGGTATCCCTCAACAGAAGAGTGGATTCAAAAAATGTGGTATATATACACAATGGAATACTATTCAGCCATTAGAAACAATGAATTCATGAAATTCTTAGGCAAATGGATGGAGCTGGAGAACATCATACTAAGTGAGGTAACCCAGACTCAAAAGGTGAATCATGGTATGCACTCACTAATAAGTGGATATTAACCTAGAAACCTGGAATACCTAAAACATAATCCACACATCAAATGAGGTACAAGAAGAACGGAGGAGTGGCCCCTTGGTCTGGAAAGACTCAGTGAAGCAATATAGAAAGAACAAAATCAGAACAGGGAAGTGGGAAGGGTTGGGTGGGAAAACAGGGGGAGGGAAGGGGACTGATGTGACTTTCGGGGAGTGGGGGTCCAGAAAAGGGGAAATCATTTGAAATGTAAATAAATATATCAATAAATTAAAAAAAAGAAAGTGTAGAGACATAGTGAGAAGTTAAGGCTTGGCACTGTATGCCAAGGCTCAAGCTCCTCTGACAATGCCAGAAAAGGCCTCTGGTGAAGGCGCAGCCTTACTTGCAAGGGAGACATCCCAAGGTGTTGGAGATTCCAGCATCATGTGTCATCCAAGAAGGACCAGTTGTAGGTGTTAATTGGAGCTAGCCTAAGCTATGGAATAAGCTATATAGGCTGTGGGTGATAATGCTGGAGTGGAACTTCCCAAGCTTTTTGGAGCTTGAAGACAATAAAATAAGTGATGTTGGGCAGATGTTGAACATTCAGCTACCAAATTTGGACTTAAACTGTGAGATTTAGGGGTCACTTAGATCCAAATATGTTTCTCAGTCTTCCTGTTTGGAATAATAAATTTTTGTTCTAATTACAGAAGCCCACATTTAGGAGACCTCAGACTTTTAAAGGTTGGACTGTGTTTTGTATTATAATATTAATATGAAATCTTAGGGACAGAAATAAAAGGTTATGCTTTAAAGGTGCTATGTTTGTGTGCCACAACAACAAGAAACACAGTATACTAGTCTTAAATGACATTTTGACACATATGAGTCACCTGAGTCACCTGAAAAGGGGAATCTCAAGAATAAAATACTAACAAATCGAAGGTAAGATGGAAAAGAAAGTTAGGATATTAAATTCCCAGGAATTGGGGGCTAATCTGGCAGATAGATAGAAGGGTAAGATAAGATGAGAAAGAGTAAAAATAAGTAATTTATTGTGTGGTGCTTTAGAGGACACAGATTTCTCATGCTCACTAAGGAAACCAGGAACAATGTTAAACTTGCAGGTTTTACTCCTCTATGGAGGAGATTTATACCTATTTCCACACAGAAAGCTGTGATCACATATAACTAATAACCAGGGGAATTCTTGCTATCTATAGAGCCAAACCTCACCTGCTTCCCTCAAATTATTATTCCAGATTCCTGTGCAATGTTTCTCAGATCCCATGCTAACTAGACAACAGTCTCCCCTTGTGTTTGCTTTCTCCCTATGCTCATATCTTGTGCATTGTTTCTCAGTTTATAGAGCTCATTCTTATGGAAGAATTCTTAGTTACTTTGCAAAAGACATGTACTTGGTGCTTGAGAGATGGCTCAGTGGTTAAGGTCACTGACTGCTCTTCCAGAGATCCTTAGTTCAATTCCCAGCAACCACATGATGGCTCACACCCATCTGAAATGGAATCTGATGCCCTCTACTGGTGTGTCTGAAGACAGTATACTCATATATATAAAATTAATAATTATTTTTAAAAAAGACATGCACTATGTAAAGGAATTTCAACATATACATGCCTCAAGCTTTATCATGATAACTGTCACATTTTTCCAAAGTTGTACTGTGCTTAAATATGTCAAAAATAAACTGTTCTATGTCAGACTCTAGAAGTTTGAACCAACACTGGACAACTAAGTCATGCTGAACAGTTTTCCTTCTTACCTCACACAAGATTATTCTTCTGCCAGCTGTAGCATTCTCAGCCCCCCTCCCCAGGCCACAATCAAGTCTATGTTTTTTTTATATTTAAAGGCATGGAAATCTGTGTCTTTAACAGTAGAAAAGTCCCACCAACTCTCTGATCTCTCTCATCTAGGCCATCTCTGTGTCCCTGTGCTGGCTACCAATCCTACTTCCTACCAGGGGCCACCAGTGTCCACGCTGGGATGGGACACATGGAGGTGATTTTCACGATGATGTCTCCAAACTTAGTCTTATTCCTACAGCATCCCTCTTGCAGGATCCCATCCTCCCATCCCACCTCCCACTCCCTGGGGACTATAGTTCTTGGTGAAGTCCCAGCATGGCTCTTGCTATGGACTTTCCAAGCTCTGCCATCTAGCCCATTTACGTTGCCACTCAATACTTTCTATCAGGGACTCCCACTGAGCTGAGTCTCAGATAGATGATTTTTTTACCTGTCCTTTCTATGCTCCATTATGGTCTTTCCAGATTTGCCCTTAGCCCTGTAGCAGCCTGGGTGCAGGAGCCTCTCCTCCTACCCTACGTTTATTCCCTGGGGAGATTACCACTTGGTGTAGGCCCTGTCCCCTGAGATAACCTCCACAGCCCCTTTAAACCTTTCCTCTTAGCCCATATACATTCCTTTCTGACACCTAGGCTCAAAAAAGCACTCTCTATTAGAGGCTTCCACAATAACTATACTTGCCTAGGATTAAGAAGCAACAACATATCCACCCAACAAAGAAAAAATAAGTATCAGTAACAAATACCTAAACCTAAATCCAGATGCCTAAATCCCAGCACAAAAATACAAACATGAATGGCCAAGATGATATGCTTCCACCAGAAAACTAGTAACCCTACTACAGTAGACCCCCCAAAATGCAATATAGCTGAAGAACAAGGCAGCAATTATGAATATATTGAAGGACCTTAAAGAAGATGTGAATAATGCCCTTAAAGAAGTCTGTGAAAACACAGAGTTGAAAGAAATAATGAAAACAATTGAAGACATGAAAGTAGAATTTAACTAAGAAAGAGTAACACTGAAGAAAACCCAACAACTAGAAATGAAAACAATAGGAAGTCAAACAACAAAAACATTCAGAAGTAAGCCTCACAAATAGATAAGACGTGGAAGATAGAATCTCATGTATTAAAGCTAAGGTGGAAGAAATAGACAGTCAAAGAAAGTGCTAAACTTAAAACAACTCAGGTACAATAAATCTAGGAAATCTTGGACACTCTGAAAAGACCAAGTCTACAAATAATAGGGATAGAGGAAGGAAAAGAAATTGGGGTCAATGACACAGAAAATGTTTTAACCAAATTAAAGAAGGAAATTTTTCCAATCTAAAGAGGTAAATGCCTGTCAGTGTACAAGAAAGTATACAGAACACAAAATAGAAAAGACAAGAAAAGAAATTCCCACGACATACAATAATCAAAATACTACATATATAGAACAAAGAAAGAAATTTGGAATTAATTTTATTTTAATTTTAAAAATTAAAATTTTTAAAAGCTACAATGAAAATAAAACCAAGTAACATATAAAGGTAGCCACATTAGTATAACACTTGGCTTTTCAAGAGAGATTCTGAAATTCAGAAGGACCTGGATATATGTACTACAAACTCTGAAGAGGCCATAGACACCAGCTCAAACTACAATACCAGGCAAAACTATTAATCTAATCTACAGAGTAATAAAAAATTATAGTTAAAACACATTTAAGCCATTTCTATCTACCAATCCAGTTCTACAGATGGCACCAGAAGGGAGAATTTGAGCTGAAGATGTAATCACACCCAAGAAGACACAAAAATAAAAATCCCAGAGCACAAAATCAAAAGCATGTGGAGGAACCCACACCATAACAATAAAATTATAGTTATCAATAATTACTGTCCAGTGATATCTCTCAATAGTAATGGTCTCAATTCCTGTCCCCCAAAATTACATAGACTATATATTGGATTAGAAAACAGGATCTATCTTTCTACTGCATGCAAAAAGCGTACTTACCAACAAGGATTGACATCAAGTCAGGGTAAAAGAATAGAAAACAGTATTCTAAGCAAATGGAAACAAGAAGCAAACAGGTATAGCTGTTAGATAGGTAGATGGATGGGTGGATAGATAGATGGGTAGATAAATGATAGATAGATGATAGATGGATAGATAGATGATAGATAGGTTGATAGATGATAGAGATACAGATGTAGATAAATAAAAAAGGACACTATATACTAATGATAGGTATAAAGAGCAAGAGGATATTGCAATTCTAACCATTTGTGCATCAACAATGAAGGTAACCTCTATCATAAAAAAAAAAAGCTACTACAGCTATAATCACATGCTGACCCCTACTAATCAGAAAGTTCTCAAAAGATGAAACACAAGCAGCTGAGAAACACTTAAAGAAATGTTCAACAGCCTTAGCTATCAAAGAAATGCAAATTAAAACTACTTTGAGATTTCATTTTACCCCAATCAGAATGGACAAGATGAATGAAACTAATTATAGTTCATGCTGGCGAGGATGCGGGGACAGGGGAACACTTACTGATTGCTGGTGGGAGCGCACACTTGCACAGCTGCTATGGAAATCTGCATGGTAGTTCCTCAGAAAACTGTAAATTGATCTACCTCAATTTATATCCAGCTTTACTACTCCTGAATACAAATCCAAAGATCTCTACAGAAAGATTTACTACCAGAGAGAGACTTGCTCATTTGTGTCCATGGCTACTATAATCATAATAGCCAATAATTGCAAACAGCCTAGATATCTGTCCATCAACTGATGAATGGATAGTGAAAATGCGGTGTATATAAAACAGAATAGTATTCAGTTGTTGAGAATGATGAAAATATGAAATCAATTGGTAAATGGACAGAGTTGGAACAAAAATCTCCTGAATGAGGTGAGCCAGACGCCAAAAGACAAATACTGTATATTTTCTCTTATATGTGGATGCTAGATTTTAAGCCTCAATCTGCGTGCTACAATCTGAATAATCACAGAGGTTAGATATCTTGTCAGGGATTGAAGGGGATGAGAACATCAATTAGAATATATTGTTATGAAAAGACAAAAAGAAACCCATAAAATGAGGGCTAAATAGGGAAGAAGATGGGAGAGAAGGGCAAAGGAGTGACTTCAGGGTGGAAAACTGACACTGAGAAACCATTTGAAGAGCCCTATGGAAGCCTACTCCTGTAGAAGCAGCCTGAATATATACATAGATGAAGGGCATTACAATGGAGTCAGCAAATAATAGAGGAGACAATTCCCTGACAAGACATCTTATGCCAACCTCCCAGTTCCAGGAATGGGTTATATGTTGAATCATTCACCAAAGAACCCCTTGGAAACCCTCAACCATCATAGGCTATTGCCAAGGATATTGGTTGCTCTTTACAACCTGATAGCGAGGGCCTATTGCTTAACAATACAGACATATCTCATCAAACATGGAGAATTGAGTTTGTACATAACTAGAAGATTCACCTTACTAACTAACATTCACATTAGTGGAATGTACTCTAAGTGCTATCAGGGGGAAAAGGTGTATTTCCCAGCCACAAACCCTCCAACTGCCTTGGCAAACAGAAGCCTATCTGGATTTATCATGATGTGGCCTTGGTGTCCATGGAGTTGAGGAGGTCCAAGCCTGATCTGGGTATGGAGTAGCCGCATTCTTGCCTTGCTCTCTGGGATCTGTCTAGGGTATGGGCAGAGATCTATGGACCCTTGTCCGGCTTGGGAATCCACAAGTGATAAAATGCCTCCTAATAAAATACTGTTATAAACATGGATGACTGCCTCAACATATGTCAAAGAAGCTTCTTCTCGTAGAAGACTGGAATTGACAGAGACCCACAAATGGTCAATTTTGAAGCACTCATTCCTAACTGAGATATCTTCATCAAGGTCTTCCCCTCAAGATTCTAAGACTCAAGACTCAAGACTTCCCTCTCATCTATGCAGAAGAGGAAACAGATTGTTAAAATCCAGAGGTTATAGATGGCTCCAAAGAAGCAGTGTCTTCCATGCACAATAGATATGGTGCACGTGCAAACTCACAGAAACAGTGACAGTACATGCAAAGTCTGAACAAAGTCAGACTGGGTCCCAGCACTAAGATGAGTTAGCAGACAGGATTCAGAGAACAAAGAAGCTATCTGCAGTTCATACCCACTGGCAAAGGGAAAATCAGTTTTCTCCAGTGGAGTCTCACTGGGCACATTAACTACACTTCAGGGCAGGCTGCATGCCCAGGAGCACTTGGCCAACACAAAAAGAACTAAATGGTATTTTTGTAGGCTTTTTGCCTCATTTTTGCTTTGTTAACACTTTTGTTTTAGTTTGTTTTGTTTTGTTTTGTTTTGACTTAGCTTGGCTTGGATTGGCTTGGCTTGGAGTGGCATGGCGTGGTTTGGTTTGGTTTGATTTTCTTTTGTGTTATTAGCTTTTTGCTTCCCATTTTTGTGCTTTTCTAGGAAGTGTGTGTGTGTGTGTGTGTGTGTGTGTGTCTTGTTTTTATTTTTGTCTTTGTTAGTTCTAAAGAAAATTAGATCATAAAGTTGGGTAGGGAGGTAGGGGACATCTGAGAGAAATTAGGGAAGGGAAAAACTGACCAAGTTATATTACATAAAATTTTTTCAACAATTAAAACAATAGTAGAAAAGATTGCATTTATGATGAAGGAAAACTCAGTCAGTTGTTAGGAGCAGAGCCCAATAGAGCTAGGCTTGGGTAGGTAAAGGGAGACCTGCATAGTTCGAAAGCAGACGCACTATGTTGGTGGAGCCCATTTTACAACAAGGCTACTAGACAGATTCTGATGTCTGTCATGTACTGCATTCCAGTCAGAGAACACATGTACTGAATTCATGTTTTGATTTGTCTCTCAGTTGTTCAGCAATGGTTATTTGCTTTTTGTAAGCAAATAACTAGAAGAATCCTTAGGCCACATCTCCTATTTTGATTTTTAACCTGACACCATTTTCTATGTATATAGTCAGGCCAAGTTATTTTTGTTATTGTCATTTCTTTCTAAAGAAAAATATGTTCTTTGTTTAATTTTTTGGTGGAGGAAGACTAGACTAAAGCTTTAAGAAGAAGAAGATATATATATATATATATATATATATATATATATATATATATATATATATATATATATGTCTAGTGTTGTCCTTTGATTTTGTTTTGTAAGAAGAGGTGAACTACTTTTAAAAAAATGAATAAAGGGGAAAAATCCTGAAAGAAAAGAAAAGAAAACGCTAACATAATGGTAACCAAAAGTGTATGGTTAAGAAAAGAACATATAAAATAAAACAGGAGAAGCATTTAAGTAGCCACCAATGAAAAGCAAGTTATAAAAATCAAGGAAGTTGTCAAAAAGGGAAAGGAAAGCTAAGGATGTAGAATAGAGAACAACAAAACAACTTCATTATTTCAAATCATTTTCTCTCTAGAATCTTAATAACAGGAAGGAATTTCATATCTGAAATTCAAACACTATATGTTTCTATCAGTCTGTGCACTGGGAAGTAGCTTTTAAGCTCCTTCTGATTCTTGGCCCATGTTAGGACACAACCTTGAGAACTATGATAAAGGCATACAAACTTAAACTTTAAGTTTTCAAAACTCTGGGGCAGATAAATTCCTTTTTCATACATATTATTCAGCTTTGAGTATTTCTACAGCAACCAAGAATAGACTAATACAATATGAAGTATTTTTCTCTATTTTATCTGCTCTTGATAATCATTTATTGGCAAAACTAACAATAAAAAAGAACATAATAAAATCCGGATGACTAAGTCACCTCAGAAAGAGGTTTCATCTATTATCAGAAGAACATGAATCAAACTAATATGTTGCAGCATCTTTTGTGTATTTATTCCCTCCTCAGGAGCCCACAGAAAAGCACTATAAATAGACTTCACAATCTAAAGTTAAACTCTCTTATGCATTTATGCCTATTTTAAAAGATACTCTGATCTTCACAAGCACCAAATTGTCACCATTTCTTTTCTGCAAGTAGCATCTCATTGATTTACTTTTTAATAACTCTTCTTAACAGTGTCGTATGTGCTTCTTGCCTATATTAGCACTGTGCAGAGTTCAAAGAAGAAAAGTGATGTGGTGAACATATTGAGTGAATTCCCACTATGAGAAGGAGCCACACAGAGCAACCTGGTGCTGTCTTGTCATTCAGGATACAGGGTGGGTTAGTGGCCTCATTTCCCACAGCACCCCGGACTCTGCCTGGTTCTCTCCATTCTGCTACTTTTTCAGGCTCTGCCAGCCTTACTTAGGACTAGCCCTCACCAAGCCTAGATCACAGTGGGGATAATCACCAGGACAAAGGCAGTAATGCCCTTGCCTCCTGCTCTCTTACTCTCTTCCTTTCTCCTTCCCATTCCATTCTAGAGCCACAGTGAATAAACTTACATTCTGGTATTTGTAAACTTGCTATATCCCATGACTCTCCTCAATATGATCAGCTTGAATAGGCTATAGCTTATGGCCTTGGTGAAGGAGAGGATAAGAAGAGGTTACATCAGTCTCATGACTCCTTTGGGGACTATAGGTACTGGCAAACTGTGCCATCCATAAGCAAAGACATTTATTGACATTTTTACTTTGTCTTTTCTTTTGTACTTTCCATAGCTCATTGGGTAAATTCTGGGAGGAAGGCAGATACTGTCTGTATCCACTGCTCTCTGAGTCTAACACCATGTAAAAACATCACACCCACTGTCTTAGTCAGGGTTTCTATTCCTGCACAAACATCATGACCAAGAAGCAAGTTGGGGGCGGGGGGGGGGGGGGGGGGGGAAGGGTTTATTGAGCTTAAACTTCCACATTGCTGTTCATCACTAAAGGAAGTCAGGACTGGAACTCAAGCAGGTCAGGAAGCAGGAGCTGATGCAGAGGCCATGGAGGGATGTTTCTTACTGGCTTGCTTCCCCTGGCTTGGTCAGCCTGCTCTCTTATAGAACCCAAGACTACCAGCCCAGGGAAGGCACCACCCACAAGGGGCCCTCCCCACTTGATCACTAATTGAGAAAATGCCCCACAGCTGGATCTCATGGAGGTACTTCCCCAACTGAAGCTCCTTTCTCTGTGATAACTCCAGCCTGTGTCAAGTTGACACACAAAACCAGCCAGTACACCCACCCTAAATTTGCGCATCAGTAAGCAGAGAAACCTTCCTACAATTAGAGCAGTCCCCGGACAGAGTAAGCTGCCACATGAAGTGACTGCTCTGCTCAGCATCCTGTGCCTTCGTCGGCCTGGGCTTTTTTCAAGCATGATGATCTACTCTGCACAAACTAATAAGGTTGACAGAAGAGCAATTAGCATGCAATTCAAGAGGAAGAGATGATATTCAAAATTCAAATCACTGGCCTAACTCTCAAGATCCTGGGATTAGCAAGTGGCAAAGCCAGGACATAAATGTGGTTTTTTAGTCCAATTATTTCAGCATTCCAGTGTGGGAATCTCAGTGGATCTCAGGATCTTAAAAGTGATCACAAAAAGGAAGACTTGCCCCCAGGTTGCTGTTTATGCAAAGAGGTGGGTTTTCAGATGTCCCTAGGTCATCACAGTCCACCTTATGCTACTGTTCTGGAATTTCCAGTGGGAAGTAACCATTCTCCTTGCTACTCCCTGAATACTTGTACCTTTCTTCTCCTAATGAGTTATGAATGTGTGTTACCTGATATACAATCAGTAGGCAAAAACCACATCATATTCATAGTTATATCCCTCCTAAATCCATGAAAACTGTGCCATACTGTAGGGTCAAGAAAAAAAGCTTGTTTTTTTAAACAAAGGAATGGAAGAATAAGTATACTAGTGAATGAGGTCTTCAGAGACAGAGCATGTGGTGTTTCCACATGAACTTGTTTGGAAGTTTGGCTGGGACTTTTCTTCACTAAACAGTACTAAGCCATTTATTTCAAGACAACATCTACAGGCTTTGAGGCACTACACATGAACCAGGTCCTGCTGTGATCACTGAATCATACCACACATGTTTGAATTCCACCCCACCCCCTATATATCATGTTAGGAAGTGTCAGAAATCACAACCCGCAGGAGAAAAAGAGCATCCCAATGACAAATACCTGCACAGTAAAAGCTTCATGAAGAACTAGCAAACAGCCCACTGAAGAGCATGAAATTCCCATGAGTCTTTTGAGAAGGTAAGTAAGTGAACGCTAGTGCCATTAGCTCTATCTAGGATAGCATTGCATAAAGAGAAATGCCAATTTTATGGGAAGCATTACTGTGGTTCCTTTTGTGGGGAACAATATGGAGAAACTGAAGATTTCCTAGGAGTTCAACAAAACACATGCATACTATTCACTGTTCTCCAAGATGTATGGGGCATGAGCAGATGACAGTTACAGAGTAGAGTTTATTTTTTCTACTTCTATGACAGCTATTACCATCAACCTGTGTTCAAGACCATAGAGTGGGACAGGCCAGGACCAGGGCAGGGAAGGATACTTCTACCAGCTCTGACTTCTGCATATTAGGAATGTTGATTCTTGTTGAGAATAACACAAGCAGAAAGTAGAGAGGAGTAGTGTCTATGGAAGTGACTTACAACAAACACAAGAAGAAATCATCAAAACAGACCAAATGACAGGCCCGCTTGGGGTCTGTATGGACCAATGAGGTGAACTCAGGTATTTGAAACTCATCTGTATTGCCTCTCCATTCTCCACACTTCCCAATACATCTGAAAGAACACATGCAATGAGGCCTAGTAGCCACAGCCCAGCCAGACCTGAAATGAGCAAACTGTCACAATCACCTTGTATTGGGCCCCAGAGGGTAATATGCATTGAAGGAGTGAAGCATGAGGAAAGGACTGAATTAATATTCTCTCTACATAAAGGAATACTATAGTGTTACTGTGGTTTTCATTTTTCTGAAAATGGGCATCCTGTCTTACTCTTCAAAGGCATACATCAATACTTAAAAATCTGTTTGTTTGTTTGTTTGTTTGTTTGTTTTATAAAACACACTATAGTTTCAATCATGAGACAGCCCCTAACAAGTATTTTGTGTCCCCATTTTAAACTATCCTTATGATAAGTGCACATGTGTGGCTTTCATACAACCCCACCCATCCTTTCCATCTCTACTGTTTCAAATCACACTTCCTAGTCTATTCCTCCAAAAAACATGGACTCCATGAACTGATGGATGAAGTGACACGAAGAGAGGAACAGGGACAGAGAGAGGAGGTGTTCAGTGAAGACTGGAGATTCTCAGCTGAGGAAGGTCAAGCAGGCTGTCTGGTCAGGAATGGACTGCCACCTTTTTCTCTGTACCTGAATCCTCCACTTGGTGAAGTCTTTTCTCCCTCAGTTATTCAGACACGATAACCAACCTTCTGTAGCACATTACCAGGGCTCCCTTCTCATTGGATTGCTTTTATTGCCATATGGCTTTTAAAAGAAAAACAAAACAAAATAAAATGGATCATCTTCTGCCTTAATTCCTCTTGTGTCTATCGATCACTCTCTTTCCCCATTTATAACAAAACTCCTGAGGGCTGGAAACCAAGGTTCTAATTCTTTTACAGGCACTTAGAAACCATTTGTCAAAAAAAAAATGAAAAAACAAACAACAACAACAGAAAAAAAACACTGATTCCTAATACTCTCCCTCAGGTGAGCAGAAGTCTCTCTGCCTTCATTTTGCATCTGTCTTCTTAACTTTGCCATCAGACACCTGCTTACCTCTACACATAGGGAGATTCCGCACTCAGAATAGTTGTCTAAGAACTGATGATACCCAACCTCTCTTATCCCATTTCGGGGCTGAAGGCACAAAAACAAGAATAACTGGGGCATCTTATAACCAGGTTTTACTATGCCCCATTCCAGACGCCCTATAAAAGCACCCTGGAGTCTCCGGTCTCTATCCTAAAGCAGCAATCAACTTCAAATCCAAGAACAGCAAAGGTTCACAGACAGCAAGCACAGCTTTGTTGATGTCAGGATGAGATCGATACGCAGCAAGGACAATCATGGACCTGGTTTATTCCCTTTACAATAAGGATTTCTTTGGAGCAACTCGCTCAACCAGAACTTAAATAATGGTCAACCAGACCATACATCAGCTAACACAGCTTAATCATGCATACCTCTTAATAATTGCCCCGTTCTTCCTCTATTTCATCCTTAAACATATGCCAGTGCTCCAAAGATGTAACTATAATTAAATGCTAATAGCCCATTTTTGCTGAATGCCCATTTTGATTAAATCCTTCTCTGACTTCCCTCAATATTACTATTGCTGACTTGCTATGAGCTATACCTGGACTGAACTCAGGAACCCCTGGCCCAAGACTCTGGTTATAATTCTATTCTTATAGCTGTCAGGTAACAACATCAACTGTTCAAACCCATCCCCAGTCCCACTCCATCCACATCATCTGCAGCTATACAGATGTGCTAAGCTCTGTATATCTTAGCTCTCCTGTGCTAAGCTTCCTGATCTTCCCTCCTCCCATCATGCACCTTGATGCTTTTCTTCTGACTCTACATACACCACACCAGGCTCATTAAATGGCTTTTCCACTAGCTGGGCGTCTGGCCAGGACTATACCTTCTACCATATTTCTGCTCCCTTCCAAGTTTATGCTAACATTATCTTCCTAGCATGGTCCATCCCCACCCACCACACTGGCTAGCTCAGCTCACGCTTCTGACCTCCCACCTCGCTTCTGCTGAGCACCTCAGCATGATTGTCATTAAAATGCAGTTCCTAGTTCCGCCCTTATTGCATTTCACACTTCCCTGAACTGTTGGTGCCCCAGAGCAGGGATTTTCTTCACCTGTTCATTCCACTGATTCACCCCAAACTCAGAGACTGACAAATAGCACATAAATGTCATTGAATACATTAATAAATTCATGAATATGTAACTTGTTCAGTGAGCAGCAGGGAACTTCTAAAACTTATTGAACAAGTGTGCTTTAGGAGTTTTACTTGGGTGACTGAGTTCTTAAAAGATCTCAAACTACCTCAGTTACAGCAGGCACGCTGAGCCTCTAATATGGACCATCATGGAACTAAATGTTAGGGAAGGACGCATCACAAGGAGAGGTCTCTGGGATTTCTCCAGATATTCCAGAGAGGGAAAGACTTCTTAGCTGCTTCAAGCAAGTAAACAGGCCTGAGGAACTGCACAGTGGTATCCCAAAGAGCAGCTGGGAAAAAGTGACCTCATGGCATCAAAGTCACACACACGCATCCACTAAGTCCACATTTCAGCAGCCATGCTTCTCGTGGTCATAAATCCAACTCCGGAGAGTAGAAAGAATGCGTCTTTGCCCACCTTTCTCAATGCTTCCTCCACAGCCCTTCCACATGGCTAAGAAGCAAAAACTGATGCTGCTTCCAGCTTTCCGTGAACACGTTTGCTAGTGTGGCCATCATTATTCTCAGAGAATATTCTGGCCAAGGAGAACCATGTCACCCTGTGGCTGAGCCTGTGAACCAGACTGGAGGGAACCTGTGTCTTCCCACCAACACGCGCACACACACATACACACACACACACACATGGCCCTCAGTTGTACACACGGTGTTCATAACATATTCTAGAAACTGAAGGAGACTGTTATATGGGCTTTTAAAATTTTACCTTATTTCTTACATTATTTTTTAGCATTTGAACTTAAATAAAGCATTTGGATATGACACCTAGCCAATGACAACAGTATTCTTGATTTCAGCCCTTACTTCCAACATAAAATACTTTAGAATCATTTTTAAAATGTTGAAATGTTCAAAGTAAAAGATAGATAAGCCTTCATTTTACAAAAAAAAGTTTTCCTGTCTTATCAACCATTTGTCTGGTATGACAATTCCTGAGTAGAAATGGGTCTGTCTGTCTCTCTCTCTCTTTCTCTGTATGTGTGTGTATGTGTGTGTGTGTGTGTGTGTGTGTCTGTATGTGTCCCTTCCCTTTGTGTGTGATCTCTCATCACACTAAGATGCCCCAAGACAGGTTTAATCAAGCTGCCTTCTGGCCCTATCATCCAGCCTTCATCCTATCACCATAACACATGCATCTCATAATCCCACCACCATCAACAATGTACTGATGAGCTGTAATGACTGAGCCATGTCACTGTGCAGAAAGGAGGGGACAAAAAAAATCAACTCATTTGTTCTCGCAGAGGGGCCACCAATCAGCTGGAGACAAAGCCTGACTTCAGAGGTCAGAGGTGCAGCACCCATCGCCATGTGTGGCATCATTGAAAGACGAGTATCTGGTCTGGTCTCAGGACTAGCCTCACTGCAACTATCCCTTAATAATCCTCTGCTCATCCACTCAGGTTCTTCTTTGTTTTCAAGGGAGCCAGCTATAATCCCATCAGAGGCAGTGTGCAGGAAGAGCAAACACCTTTTGTTTCCAAGGTCTGATGCAGGATCAGGTACTAATGAGAACAGCGCCCATCATGAGGAAGGCAGGATGCAAGGATGTTGATGCAGCCTACGGTAGGGTCATTCAACCTCTTTGTGGTCTGTCTATACTCGGGTGTGCTTGGTAATGCTTGACTTCACAGAGCCTCAGCACACCAGAGCCTTTGTTCTGTCTTCTAAGCACTCCCTGCCTGGCTTAGCTCATCAGCTGACTCAGCCTTAAATAGCACTTCCTGCTCTATCCAGCATATTTGCCAAATCATACAATTTAACTACACACACTCCCAGATTGCTAGTGGTATACACAGGACAGAGGGCCTCATGCAACTCTTTCACAACCCTAAATTGTACAAAGCACCCAACCTATTTTTAAGGATTCAGACCAAAGAAAGAATCAGCTTCCTCTACTTCCTCAGGTATAAAAGGGTAGAAGCCAGACTTGCACAGTCCTCCTGACTAGTGTTCATCAAGTTTATTCTGACTTGTTGAAAGCTATAGATGTCTGACAGTCGAGTTTAAAACTACACATAATTGCATTAAGTGGCCTCTGAATTTCTACAGGACATTATTTTCAGAAATCATCTTCAGATATATGAAAATCAATAAACATATAAAATAGGAGAAACATGCACACACACTATTTGCTTACAATCCTATATATTTTAAATCATCCCTACCCTACTGCCTGACTGCCTAACACAATGCCTAGATATTCCTCCACTTAAATGGATTTCGTATAGTATAGGGCACAAAGTTAACTCATGCTTTCCTTGGGGAAATTTCTGTTTGAAGATTTTCATTCTGTGGGTAGAATCAGTTAAAACAGGATAGACTATAGCTCAATCATTGCATTCTGCCAAACCAATTTAAGGAGAGACAGAGAGACAGAGACAGAGAAAGAGGGTGGAGGAGGAATCTTAAGAAATTGGATACAGGAATGGAAATTTTAAATTGTACATTCTAACAACAATAAAGAAGCTCAAAGTTTTTTATTCTTTACTCTGTTTTCTACATGCAGAATTTCTCTACTGGTAGGCAGGCACTGGAGGGAAACATGGGTAACCACAGCTACTCACAAGTCACTGGTATGGCATGGGTAGGGAGCTGCCTGTGCCTGTGTGGTTGGCTCCAGGGATTCCTGCCCAGTCTGTACCACAATGATGGCTCTCTCGATCATGTCTTGTAGTGGAACAAAAATGTAGTTATATTTGAACCCGTTGGCTGGTAGATTCTGAGGATGAAACTTCCAGGAAGGATTTTTTATCATGTCTGTCCTCATGCTGTATAAAACATTGGTCCGGATTGTATATGTGACATGGGGTGGCAATTTGTGAGGTGCTGATCTAATGTGTCTATGTCCTAAGGAACTGTTGAATATAATACCTGGTAACAGGAAAGAAAAAAGTGTTATACAACTCATAGATGTGACACACAGGAGGGGCAAGAATGTGAGCAGGCCTGGATTCTACACAGCCTTCCACTCTTGTAGCAGGTGAACGTAACCTCAGGAAGGCAAGCAAATGCACTATGCTGTTTCATAAGCAACTGAAGCAAGACCCATAATTCCCAGTCCCAGGCACCTTTCCAGCTTATAAAAGACAATATTGTCTTATCACAAACACAAAGACTTTATTCGTTTCACATTTTAAATAGACTTGAAAAATTACTCAGAGCAGATCAGATAATCAGGCATTGTCTCCCTGGGACAACAAGTCCAGCTGGCTGCACAGAATATGCCTCTTTAGGTACTTATCACTTGTAGCTTAAATATAAGATGCTGCTCTCTGCTACACAGGTCCTCTGAATTTAATGCAGAAAGATTATTATATGCTAAGCTGTCTTTTCTCAAAATTCAAACCCCTGCAGGTCAGAATGTGTTCATTTTAGGAGAAAGCATTGTGTGAGTACCTGTATGTGCCTCTGTGTATGTGTGTATGTGTGTGTGTGTATGTGTGTGTTTAATATATGTCTTTGTGTGTGCATATATCTGGTTAATATGTATCTTTGTGTGTGTGAACATGTGTATATGTCTGCTTAATATATGTCATAGTGGGGTGCTGTATGGATATGTAAGGTTAATATATGTCTTTGTGTATGTGTGTATGTATGTGTGTGTCTATGTGTATGTATGTATTTAAGAGTCTATGTGTATATCTGGTTACCATATGTGTTTGTGCATGTATGTGTGTTACTGTTTATATGTGTCTGATTAATATATGTATTTATATGTATGCATGTATGCATGTGTGTGTACATGTATATGCATGTGGAGGCCACAGGGAACATCAGGTGTCTTTTTCTACAATCACGATCCTATTCCCTTGAGACAGAATCTCCATCTGAACCTGAAACTAGGCTCGTAGTCAAAAGCCTCAGCAAGAAATAAAAGTAATGGAGGAAGTTTGAGTACTGCTTCTCATGCGAGATTTCACTATAAAATGAAGTCAAAACAGTAAAGTCAGACATAGCAGGTAGTGGTACCCTTAGGATTGTGAATAGTTGCCTGTCATTACAGCATTGGGAACATCTATTCACTAGCTCCATGCATATACCTCTGTTCCATTTTATGATTTATGTAGAAGATGACTTCTCCAGTCTACTTAAGATGCACTCAGGGAGATGAGACAAACTGACCACCTATCGGAGCTCGAGCACTAGTGAGCACATCTTTTCTGACAAGTACTTACTGGCCAAGAAAGTATTCTGCTGCATGAGTTCATGTGCCTTGGTCTCCAGGGTGTCAACAGTCTCCACTGCCTGGAATCGATCCAACAACACACAGGAAGAAAGATTGGCCAAGATGCCACCCAAGAACTGGAAGTGCCCAGCCTCCACATGGTTAAACATCTTATCCAGCATCTGCCCTGGAAACAGCAAACAAATTAGAACCAATCAACTTCTCTTTCACTCCAGGGTTCCAGGGAGTATCAAACAAATGAATATAAAAATGAATGTGCTTCTTCATTTAAAAAGAGCTCAAAAGACACCAGTTTTATTCATACCCAGAATGGACTGTTTGCCAACAGCAAAATCTCACGTGTGTGTATGTGTAGTAATAATGATACATCAAATAGGAAAAAAATAAAAGAAATTACTGATGTTCATAAAGGATCTTACCTAATCAATTGACGAATTTTTGATGACTCTAGTTGGCAAAGGTCAAAGGTGGAGGACTAGTATTTGTAGAAAGTAGGTCACCAGGGCAGGTCCCTTCCCCTGACCTTTTCCAGCATGACCTTTCTTCTTCTTCCTGCTACTATTATCTAAGCTGCTGGGTGCTAAGGAATATTAAGCCACACCTCTCCCTTCAGGGTGACTGACACCTCTGAAACTCTAAGCCAAAGGAACCATCCCTCCACTCAGCTGTTTACATCACATTTTGTCATAACAAGCAAACTTTGATGATGTTTTTACCTCTAAAGATAAAAATGGCATTAATGTTCAAACAGAGGAAAAAAGTGCAGGAATGATCACAAGAAACTTCTCTCAATTGAATGATAATCCTCAGGCCTAAAGCAGGAGTTCCTTCTAAGAATTAGGGTCCACTTGTGACCAAAAAAAAAAAATAAATAAATATTCCTAGTAACAACATTTAGAAAGCATGAAAGAATTTTAGAAATAACGGATGGGTAAATGGTTCAGGTATAGGAAGACCTAAGTTTAGATCTCCAATAAATAGTTGAAAAACTGGGTGTAGCCACACAAAACCGTCACCCCAAAATTGGTGGTAGGGAGATATGAAGGGGGGACAAGCAGGACTAGGTCGGCCTAGACAAAAAGCAGCCCACCCAGGTTTAGTGAGAGACGGTCACTCAAGGGAATAAGAAAGGGAGCAAGAGTGGGGGATAGCAAATGGCTTTCCCCAGGCTCTGCAGGTAGAATGGGTGCAGGCACCCCATGCACACATGTGTACACACACACATTAAATAAATGAGCACTTAAACAATCTTTACTATGGCTTCAAACAATAAGCCAAGCAGGGCAGACTTGAAGATCTGAGATCTGAGATAAAAATGGATACCCAGGCTTCCTGCTATTGAGCATCACTAAGAACTAAGGAACTCAAAGGAGAGGAGATGGGCTTGCTGTTTAAGAGCACGGCTTGCTCCTGCAGAGGACCTGGGTTTAGTTCTTAGCACCCACGTGGTAGCTCACAACCATCAGGAAACTCCAGTTCCAGGAGATCTTATGTCTTCTTCGGAACTCAAGTACCAGGCACACACATGTGGTATGCATACACACATGTAGGCAAAACACTCAGACACATAAAACTTTATCATATGTGTGTGTGTGTGTGTGTGTGTGTATAACACATACACGTGCGCACACACAGTCCAGAAGTTCCATGGGGCTTAGACTTCACAGGCTTCCAAGAATGTGGACTCTAGTAACACCTATTTTTCTATTCAGACCCTTCACTACCCTAGTGGTACTATGGCTCAGGGGCAGAAGAAAGTGGACAGCAGGTTCCAATGGGATTAAAAAAAGTGACCCCACAACAGTTCTCTGCCAAAATCAAGGAAATGATCTACTGAAAATAACACCATTAGAGGGGTGTAAATTCATTTTTACAACTACTTTTCACTATGAAATGTCTGATCATCAATGAAAATATTTAATATTCATTAGCAATAAAGCAGAATAACCAAAATTCAAGAGAAAAAACAAAGACCAACAAAAGACAAATAGTGTTGTAAATAGCAGGGAATTAAAATATAATTAGGCCCAATTATGCTGAAAAATAGAGAGACTTTTAATAAAAAAGCTAAAAAATGCAAAAAGATATAAATGGAAAATACAACAATTGAAATAAATTTATGGGAGATGAAATCTAGCTAAAGAAAATCAGCATGAAAAAATATCACAAAGCAGAAAGCTCCAATAAGCCACAGCTGAAAAATCTCACGTCATGAACTTTGTTTTCATACTGAAAATTCCTGTATAAAATTATCTTCCGTCTGATGTGTGGTAGCTACAAGAATTTTGTATGTAGATTTGGGTCTCATCCCTAAGTTACCCCTTTAAGTGTACACAAAGCCTCGCAAATCTGAAACTCTTGTGTCCCAAGCATTTAAAGTAAGAGATATTCAACCTAACCTTACTACTTTTACAAGTAGCACATTCATCAATAATTTTTCAATAAATTAAGTATTGTGCCTTATGACATGTTTTCCTTTCCCTAGCCCTTCTGTTGTAATCAGAGACTTGCAGATGTAAACAAGCTTTGTGGCATGTCTACTTCAAGCCCTTCAGGTCCAGTTAGTGGGACAGACATGGGGAAGGTAAAAGTATATTTGATGTTACCAGCAACTGCATAGCCAGTGGGTAGGATCCAAGCCGCACAGCCCTGGAAAGATGAATCCAAGGCACGCTTACCATATGTCTGCAGGTCTTCAGTGAGCTTGTCCATGTCAATATGCAACTGGCTCTCTACAAAGTTTCTTATAAATTTGTTTCTCAGGGCATCCTAAAGGAAAACAAGGAAGCTTAACAGAAATAATTGTATCCTGTCTTCTTACTTAATAATTCTCATTAAACTTACTCGAAGTTTTATGACACAGGCAAAAGAAACATAAAATCTAGCCACGTAAAAGAAGTTTAAGGTATGCCTAGGGTAGCTGTCAACTTGACAAAAAAGGAAGTTACTTGAGAAAGGGGACTCTCAGTTGTGAAAATGTTCCCATTAGATTGGCCTGTGGCAAGTCTTTGCAGCATTTTCTTGTTCTATGACCAATATGAGAAAGCCCAGCTCCCTGTCTGCAGTGTCATCCGTGTGCTAGTCGTCCTGGGTTGTATAAAGAGCAAGCCACTAGTGCAAGCCAGTAAGCAGCATCCCTCCATGATTTCTGCTTCAGTTCCTGCCTTAACTTCCTTCAAGGATGAACCATCATTTGGAAATGTAATTGAAATAAATTCTACCTTCCCCAAGTTGCTTTTGTTCATGGTATTTTATCTCAGCAATAGAAACCCTAAGGCAAGCCATTATAATAAAATAAGCAAGTCAGAATTTGATACAATCTTGAACCTTAAAAAATAAAGGTAATGATTATAAATATTATAATTGAAAAGATGTTCTAATACCGAAAATTAGTAGATTTGAGCAAATTTTCCTAATGAAGCCAGAGAGCTATCTTTTCTTTCCCATGATGCCTCCTCTGAATCGTGTTTGTGCAAGTCTGCTGTCTGCAGAGAAGTAGTAGTCACACAGGATTCCAGCCTTTCTTGGACCCTTTCTTGAGGCTAACGTACAAAGCTGTGCCTTCAAAAGTAGCTGATGCTTTGGTTTTCTCTTGATGCTTTAATGCTACCTCGCCTGTCGATGGTTTTGCTATGGAGAGTTCTCCAAAATTTATCTGCCGTAATAAAATTCTTCAGTTTGGTTTTGCAATGGATATATGTATATTTAAAACACATTATCATAGCCAAATACTATCAAGAAACACACACACACACACAGTGGATACAGACACAGCGGATCTTTATGGCAGACTTAAGATGTGTGGGAGTTATTAAATTTGCTAGCTCTGGAAGGGCAAGATGGCTTAGTAGTTAAAGACTCTTGCTGTGAAGACTGAGACCTGAGTTCAGTTCCCTGGTCCCAAATACTGGAGAGAGTATGCACATGCACATCTATACCTAAATATATCTAAATATGTTTTCTTAAGAGACTTTCTAGTTTGTTAATGGATAGTGATAGTTATCTATGCTTTAGACTAGAACTGCAATGTATTAGGCCTTCTCACACCATCTGTTCCTTCTGCATGTAAACTCCGTCTCTGCACACCCCTGCCTTGTCCTTTATTGGTTTTATCTAGTCAGATCTATGGAAGTAAGACTGTAATATGAAGTCTGGCTGCTTGCTCTTTCTTAAATCGTGTCTATCTTCCTTGACTTGGCATTAGCTATTTGCCAGACAGTGTGCAGAGTACTTTATTACACATTAGTTCATTTAATCTCGGAGAATTCCTTAGGGGAAAGTACCGCTACATTTTACCGGAAGGAAAATAAACTGGAGAACAGATGGAGCACCACCCAACAGCAGTAAGGACGCCATCTAGTGGCAGAGCCAGGCTTGAACCTTACTGCAGACACTGAGCTTTCCAAGACACCAAGAGATCCCTGAGAAGAAGTAAGCTGTGACCATGCAGCCTGAGTAGGGTAAACATTCTGTAAGGCTGAATGACTGACTTTGATTTCTGACATTTTTTCTTGTGAGTAGACATCTTGTGGTGTCAGGCTCCTCTTAGCGGTCTAGAGGCTCCCAGTACACCATTGCCTAGGTGCTTATATTTGTAGCTACAACAAAGACCTTATAAAACCCAAAGCATCTTCTATCAGGTCCATTACAGAAACAGCTGATGAGACCCATGTTAACAAAGGAATCCATGGGCAGACAAATTAAAGAAGAAGAGGATTACAGCACTAGAGGCCATGTTTGTGAAGCTGCAGCGCTGACTGACCAGAGTCTGGAGCCTCGCCTTGTGTCTGTCTCCTTGTTTGGTGTCAGATGTGCACCATCATCACATGCACGTGCTTCTGCTTTGCCCCAGCACACCCCCCACAACTTTTTTTGCTTTAGCAGCTGTTTCTTGTGGTGAAATTATTTCTTTCCAAATTAATATGTCTTATTCTGTGAGAGTTTGATACATTTAAATAATGTCTATTGATCATATCCATTCACCAACTCGCCCAACTCCCCCTAGCATGCCCTGTCTATCTCTCCCTGAACTGAAAATCTTTTAATGTTATTTTTGTTATAATTAACTGAGTCCAGTTAGTGCTATTATGTGCACGTGGGTTTGTAGCCACACACTGGGGCACGAGCAACCTACCAGCAGCCACATTCCCATGTGATGGAGACCATCTTCTCTTAGAGAACCTAGACCCACCCAAGATCTTTTCATCCCTGGCCACCCTCAAAGCTCAGCTCTCTTAAATGCAAAGATGTTATCATTTTCTTGTTCACAAGTAAGAAGCCCAAAGCACAGGCCTAGACAGTGACAAGGTCACAATGAAGCATAGCGACCTCTTGTGGCCCCTACGTCCATAACATGAACTCTTTGTCCAGTGGGTATCATGTAATTCAAACATGAGCACAATGTGGGACAATTATCTCATACTACCAGGTTTTCAAGTTATAATTTCACTAATGCCCAAAAGTTATTAGGTGACCCACCTGAACTCTCATTTTATAAGTGATGGCTTTTGAGGTCTAAAGAAATGGACCTGTTTAAAGCCATAATTTGTCAATATTAGAGATTTTAATCTTTATTCACATATACTAATTATAGATAATAATGGGTTTCAATATAAAATCTCCATATATATATGTATATATATATATACATATTACATTTGATTATATTCATACCCTGCTCCCTTCCCACTCCCTCCTTCCCAGCTGGGCTCCTTTCTGTTTCTATCTAGTATCTTGGTTTTATTTTCTTTTTCTATTTTGGGTGACCTGTACAGTATTGAGAAATGATATTATAATAAACTTACAACTGAAAAGAATGAAAGCTATTTTAAAAGCATTAAATTTAATAACAAATTTAAATAATCAATATTAGTAAATTATTAATTTTACATAGTGCCAATTTGCATGGAGAAACACTAAAATTCATAACAGATTTTAAGCATATCTGACTGTTGAAAACGTTCCTAGTCCCCTGGACCCATGCATGCTTCACACTAGTTAAATTTTCCATAGGAACAACCCATATCTCAGTTAAATTGCAGTAGGCAATTCCTAGCCCTAGGTCACTACCTCAGTCACATACCTGCAACTGGTTGAACATTTGACCATTTCCACTTCCCTGGAAAAGACTGGATATCTTCAGAAATGTTTCCAATAAAACTTTTATTTTATCCACAAAGTAAAACGTATAATTAGCCTGCAATGTGGAGTACATGAAGATATGTCTTTAATTGTTATGTCAAGCTAGAACAAGGTAGCAAACATCATAGTGGCATGGTCATCCCAGGATCAGACATTTGCATGAAAGTATCCAGTGCTCTCTAAGGAGACATGTCTTCTAGATCTTTCCATTACATATGCCTGACACTTGCCACTGTATTCCCATGGTTAGGCCCTCTGGTATGCAGAGAAAATATCTTTATATATACTGACTAAGCAAAATACATTTGCATACATCTCCAGTTACTCCAAAATATGTCCTCAAATAATAGCTATATGTTTGTTTTCTAGTACCAGTAGAGATTAAATGTTATTCCTTTATTGCTGCTGGCAGAGTACAGTCATACACAATTTTTCAAAAATAATTTGATGTTATAAAATTATACACAGTCACAAGCCCATAAAAATGTTCATACCTTATTCCTCTTGGGATAAAAAAAAAATCTATCCTAGGAAATAACTTAAATAAATATAAAATTATATCCAAAAAGATGACAGTTGCAACAATTATATCTAATATTGAAAATGGTCTTCCATAATATCAAAAAAAGAAATAAGGAAGGAAAATTTGAGAGTCTGGTCATTTCTCCCAAGGGTCACTGGGAGTTTCTCTCAGCAGCACGGGAAGTAAAGAACACTCACTACAGCTAGCAGAGGAAACTTCTAACACTTAATTTTAGTATTCAGGAAACGCAAGTGCAGAGTGCTATAACCACTAAGCTAAATGAACAGATTGATGCTTTGGCAGGAGACAGAGTACACACCAAATTTTCACCATGCTGTTAAAAAAAAAATCACACAGGCACAAACAGGTTGAATACATTATAAATGCAATAATTTAGAGGGTTATAAAAACTTTTAACCCTGATATAGGGAATAGGCACACATAAATCCATGACTATGTGAATAAATATAGATAAAGTAATATCAAATTCAATAAGTAAAAATACACTAACTTATTTTACATATGCAACCCTGACCTTCCAAAGCCCAAGAATTTATTACAAATTTATTTCAAAGAGCATATTGTTTAAATGTATATTATTAATTTTTAATCAAAATTTCATGCAAATAATTTTGAAATTTAAAACAAATTTTAACCATATTTCCTTACGTTTTAAGAGTGTGTTATGTAACTTCATTAGTCATCAGGGAAATGCAAATCAAAACAACCCTGAGATTTCACCTTACACCAGTCAGAATGGCTAAGATTAAAATCTCAGGAGACAGCAGGTGTTGGCGAGGATGTGGAGAAAGAGGAACACTCCTCCACTGCTAGTGGGATTGCAAATTGGTACAACCACTCTGGGAATCAGTCTGGCGGTTCCTCAGAAAACTGGGCATGTCACTTCCGAAAGATCCTGCTATACCACTCCTGGGCATATACCCAGAGGATTCCCCAGCATGTAATTAGGATACATGTTCCACTATGTTCATAGCAGCCCTATTTATAATAGCCAGAAGCTGGAAAGAACCCAGGTATCCCTCAACAGAAAAAATGGATGCAAAAAAATGTGGTATATATACACAATGGAGTACTATTCAGCCATTAGAAACAATGAATTCATGAAATTCTTAGGCAAATGGATGGAGCTGGAGAACATCATACTAAGTGAGGTAACCCAGTCTCAAAAGATCAATCATGGTATGCACTCACTAATAAGTGGATATTAGCCTGGAAAACTGGAATACCCAAAACATAATCCACACATCAAATGAGGTACAAGAAGAACAGAGGAGTGGTCCCTGGTTCTGGAAAGACTCATTGCAGCAGTATAAGGCAAAACCAGAACAGGGAAGTGGGAAGGGGTGGGTAGGATAACAGGAGGAGGGAAGGGGGCTTATGTGACTTTCAGGGAGTGGGGGGCCAGAAAAGGGGAAATTATTTGAAATGTAAATAAAAAATATATCGAATAAAAAAAAAAAGAGTGTGTTGTGTAAATTACCCAATAAAAAATTAAAATACCAAAAGAAAAGTATTCACTGTAACAATTTTTGTGCCAATGAACAAATAAAGTTACATAGTTAAGGATTATCATAAAAAATTAGAATACCATTAGTTATCAAAATGTATTGGGTATAACTGAAGTTCAGATCCAAATACATTTGTTATTAAACTGAAAAGTAAAAGGTAATCATACATTTAACACATTAGTAAAATAGTAAGACTGGCAGGTGGTATTCTTGCTTGTCCCAAGCCTTTAACAGTGTACAACAATTTTTTTTTTAATTTGAAAGAGCACAACATGAGATAAGGAGTTATATAGGAAGGTTTGGAGAGATGAAATAGAAAAAGAGAAAGAAATATTATAATTTTAACAAACAAATAATTTAAAAATATATAAGTAAAAACCATAAAACAGAATGTCTAAGGAAGAAGGAAGAGATTAATTGAGATAAATGTAAAATAAATGATTTACAAAAGCAGAAGAGATTTTTCTGCATGAATAACAAAATGTGTATATCTCATGGAAGCTCAGTTCTCAGTTATTTAAAATTTGCTGAACTACTCGGATTCATTTAAATCATTTAATACATGATAAATATTGAATTTTAGTTTGCTTTCTGTTGCTGTGATTAACACCATGACCGAACGCTACTTGAGGAGTAAAGGGTTTATTTATCTTATAGACTACAGTTCTTCTCCAGGGAAGCCTGGGCAGAACTGAGAGAGCACAGAAGAACGCTTGCTGGCTTGCCTTCTCTGTCTTACTCAGTTACCTTTCTTATATAGTCCAGGCCCCACTGTGCTGGAATGACACTGTCCACAGTGGGTTGGGTCCTTATATCCATCAACAACTAAGAAAATGCTCCAGAGACATTGGCACAGGCCAATGTGATCTAGGAGTCTCCTCAATGGAGATTCCTTTTTCCTATGTGACTATGGGTTCTATTAAACTGACAGCTGAATGACATATTGATAAGTATGATTATAAAGTTCGGGATAATTTACATATAATAATATCAGTAAAACTATCAAATGTAAAAATTCCTTATAACACATTCCGATGTATGATGCTTGTTTTTATATTTTGATAAGATGTATGTTAATAACAAAGTGGAAAATTACCAAGAAGCTGTAAGAACCCTCATCTACAAACCATGTCCTAGGTGTATTGATAGAAAGCATCTGAAACCAGTAACCAATCTGATGAGACTCTCTATTCCCAAGAACATGATCTTAAAATGGCATGAATTTAAAGAGGTGGGAACTAGAAAAATGTTCAGTTAAAAAAATCCTTGCCTCATAAATGTAAGGACCTGTGTTTTGATCCCCAAAACCCATATAAATAGCAGGGTATAGGAACATGCACCTGAAATTCCAGCAGTTGTACAGAAATGTGAGCTTCCCTAAGGATGCTGGTCAGCCAGACTAGCCAAATCAATGAACTCCAGGTTCAATGAGATCCTGGATCAGACCTAAGTGGGGACATTTTGATTGTAAGACAGAGAAATCAATTTGACAAGATGCATCATTATTGCTGTTGGTTTCAGTGGCAGAAGTTGCTATATAGGAACTGGGGAATCAGATACATCAGTGGTCTTATCCATCCATTCCAGGGCTGTGTGTGTGTTATAATACCAACCTTCCAGGCAAATACTACTACTCTATTACACTATATAGTATATGTATGTTATTATACAAATTCTACCCACTACTATAATATTGATGTTACTAAAATGGAGTCAACCAGATATTTTCCATTCCAATTTGAGGTTCACTCTACAGGAGGGAGATGCTATCTGGTATGGTAAATCTGGCCAAAAGTCCACAATCATGAAGGTGATGGGCATTAGTGGGGAACCTGCTACTGTTATTTTACTAAATAACATGCTATCAAATTGTCTTCTAAGATTCACGTTTATACCCGTGGTTCTGTGGAACTCACAGCCTTGGTCAGAGAAGCTACCTTTTGCAGTGGGCAGCAGTGAATGCAGACTCATACCTGGTAGAAGTGCTGCGAGTACGTGCCTGTGAGTGCTCCTCCCTAAACAGCAAGGGGACTTCATGGGAGAGGGGAGAGGAGAGAATCTAAGTGCCGAAGGATGGGGAAAGGTGCTGTGCAGTGCTGTCTACTGGACACGACAGAGCTGGTGCACATAAACTCAGAACCACAGTAGTTACAAACAAGCAACTTGGATGTCACTTCATCTCATCAATGGTGTTAAAGGAACAAAGAACAGTGCCAACTGAAGGTTGTGCCCCATAGGTTACTAGGGAAATTTAGTCAGCAATAAGAATGAATGAATTACTGCACATAAAATTTGGGGGAATTATGTTTGATAAAAATAAGCCAATCCCTGCCACTTAGTACATTATACCACCTCCTTAACAATCTAGAAGTAATAAAATCCAAAAGAGATCAGGGGTCTTCAAGATAGGACTTGGAGAAAAGTGAGTTAGGCATTATATGGTTAGGTATAAGAGTATAATGCCCGGGAACTTGCCAATGATGGGATGATTATGTCTCTGGCCTGAGGTAGATACAGGAACTTACACAACAATGATCTTCAAAAAAAAAATACTCATAGACACATGCAAACACAAGTAGAAATGAAACAGAGGGAGCTGGGTAAGATAGTGAATCACAGCAAAATTCAGTAAAGGGCCATGGGACTCTCCTGTCACTCCTGGCAGTGCACATAAACACACAATGAGCTCAAAGACAAAAGTTAATTATTATACGGATTCAGAAGCCCAATCAAAAATGTCTACTGAACAAAGATAGACCAGAACAGTTGAAAGAGGGAGATAAGGGAAAGGCAGGAAGGAGAGGAAGAGGAAGAGAGATAGACAGAGAGAGAGAGAGACAGAGAGACAGAAAACTGAACTAATTTAAGAAGGAACTATGAAAGGAAGGAAATTTAAAAGTATGAGGGAACAGTTAAACAGAGATGAGTTAATTTGAGAAGAAAAAAGAAAAAACAAAGAAAGAGAGAAAGGAAGGAAGGAAGGAAGGAAGGAAGGAAGGAAGGAAGGAAGGAAGAGAAGGAGGGAAGGAGGGAAGAAGGGAAGGAGAGAGAGAAAGAGAAAAAGAAAGAAGAGAGAGGAGAGGAGAGGAGAGGAGAGGAGAGGAAATGTAATAAGAGAAAGGGAAGGGACAGACTGGCTGCAATGGAGTAAAATTCAGCAAATAAGATAACAGCTCTGCTATTAAAAATAATGAATTCATGAAAATTTTAGGCAAATGGATGGAACTAGAAAATATCATCCTGAGTGAGGTAACCCAATCACAAAAGAAAACACATGGTATGTACTCACTGATAAGTGAATATTAGCCCAAAAGCTCAGAATACCCAAAATACAACTCACAGACCACATGAAGCTCAAGAAGAAGGAAGACCAAAGTGTGGGCACTTAGGTACTTCTTAGAAGGGGGAACCAAATACCTATGGCTCACTGCCAAACAATAGACTGAACACAGGGTCCCCAATGGATGAGCTAGAAAAAGGACCCAAGGAGCTGAAGAGGTTTGCAGCCCCATTGGAGGAACAATAATATGTACCAACCAGCACCCCCAGAGCTCCCAGGGACTAAACCACCAACCAAAGAGTGCACATGGAGGGGCCCATGGCTCCAGCTACATATGTAGCAGAGGATGGCCTTTTCAGACATCAGTGAGAGGAGGGGCCATTGGTCCTGTGAAGGCTCAATGCCCCAGTGTAGGGGAATTCCAGGTCAGGAAAGTGGGAGTTGGGGGTTGGTAAGCAGGATGAGGGGAGATGGGATAGTGGGTTTTCAAAGGGGTAACAAGGAAAGGGGATAACATTTGAAATGTAAATAAAGCAAATATCTAATAAAATAAAAATAAAAATATAAAAAAAATAATATAACAGCTCTGAGCTTATATTTTTCTTTGCTGTACCTAGTATTTTCCTATTTATGTCTCTGGCCTGTCAGTCAGCTTCTCTCACCACTCCGTGGAGAGAGGGCAATTTTAACAATAGCTAACTGGAGCCCTTCAGAGTAAATGCCACTTCAGTAACCACTGCCATAAAGGAGCATCCCCCGCTTTCCCCTCGGCCCACTTCATATTAGAAAGAGCCATGTCAGGCAGATGGATGCATGGCTAGCTGGATGGAGGAACAGGTGAATAGGTGGACACGTAAATAGAAGGATGGTTGGATTTGGAAGGGCAGATGGTAAGAAGATATGGGGCGCTCAGCTTAAGGAAAACAAGCTTGTCACACACACAGCCTATTTTCCTTAATGGAAGGAAATGGATGGCACCTGGCCACCTGGAAGACTGGAGTCTGTCAACATGGTGCTTTTTGCTATTCTGTGGAACCAGTCTTCCCCAATGCCCCAACATCTTGAGCACTGCTTAGGCCCTTATCCGGAGCTTAGTCTCACCATGAATAGAACCCATCCTTATGAAACAGGTCCTGTGGACTTTGCATCCTCCACTGACAGCATCCACCCTCATGCTATTATAAATCCTTCCTCCTTAGGTTCATGCCCTGAGCTGTTTAGCAATCAAATCAGTAGAACTCATTCTTATTGTAAAAGTCACAAGTGCTTTACTACTTTGCTAGGGAGTTTCCACGTAGCTATGCCTAAAGCTTTGTTGTGATAATTGTCACATGAAAACCTGTTTTCCAAAGTTTTGCTTTTCTTAAATGTGTAAGAATAAATCACAAGATCAAACTCTGGACATTTTGATCCACAACTTCTGGCCTGCACAAATGGTGCTGAACTAAATTTCAGACTTCATGTCAATCACAGACCATGAGACTTACAGGATCCCTGAGAGGAAGAGTCAGTAGTCCCCCAAAGAAAATGGGCCTAGACTATGACCTTCCCAGACAGAGGGTGTGGCTTGATGTGCTTTCCTTCAGTAAAGACTAGATGACAGGATAACTCCAATTTCGTGGCCATGAACATTGACTGGTAGAACTGGATCTATAGGCATAATGATGGAAGTCCACAACATCTCAAATCTGTAAAGGAGCATTGTGTAGTCATCTCTATGGGCTTGTATAATATCTAGTCTCCCACAACAAGCACACCTTTGGCTTTTCAGGTAGTGCTTCCTTAGAGACCTGGTGTTTTACAGGGGTTTGTGTCCAAAAAGTTTTTTCATGGAATATAATTACTCTTACCCTGAGCAACACTGCTGAGTTTCAGTAAATGACTCCATGCTGGACATTTTCACCCACCTGAAACCTTGCTCCAGGCTGAGCCATTAAAAACTTGCTCTCAAATCACTGGTGAGATGCCCATAATCAGAAAGCAGATTTCTATGAATTCCATTCCCTCCACAGGGCTTCCTGGGGGCAATGTCAACCTGCCTGAGGTCTTGTGAGTTCCCTTCAACAACTGCTCTGAACATGTTAACAGTCTATGCAGCCTCTGCTGGCTCTAGCCCAGTCTTGGGCAATGTCTACTCTCTGATATATTCCAACTTCAATAAATAAATATCCAAGCCTTATATCTACTCATCAATTATATACTTATTTGTAGTATCTAACTACTAAATGGAAAGACAGAAATGACATGTGCTTGCCTTTAACCTGTATAGTTATATTTAATATAGGTGCCTTTAACCTATATATATATAGGAATATATTCTATTCCTCCAAATGATAAGCTTCTAAAGACAAGGCCACACCTAATGTTACAAAAGCCTATCTATATAAAATGTAGTCCATATGCTTAAATAGCTAACCAGTACTCCAACTGGTAAAGTGCAGATTGCATAAACAGAATCCTTATTGTTTGATGGCTAGCATCAAAGATCTTATCCATTAAAAAAAAAAAAAAAACCCCAGCAGTACAGGTCCCAAATTTCACTTTGAACCACAGATTTTCATTTAATAGCCAATACACTTGAAAATGTAGTTTTCACTAGCCTTTATTATTTTGCATTACTAAAATGGGCCTAATGGTGCTTGGGTCTTGTGAGAAATAGGCAAGAAAGTATTTGGGAGTGTCCATTCTTATGCTTAAATCTTTTAAAAGAAGTATTCAATGAATAGTAGTTTTACATTTGAGACAATAAAATTATCATGTTAGAATTGCAAAAATATGAGAACAGTAACATGGTCCATTTGGCATCCTCTCCTATTCAGATAAAATCAGAAAATCAGTAGAAAGATGACATTGAAGATCACTTTTCCCCATCATGATCTGACATCCAACTCCAAAGCTTGAAGATAGCCCGTACAGGGGAAGCCATCATCCCTAATCTGTTCTCTCTCTCTCTCTCTCTCTCTCTCTCTCTCTCTGTGTGTGTGTGTGTGTGTGTGTGTGTGTGTTTGTGTGTGTGTGTGTGTGTGTCTACACTATGATCAGTTAAACTGAGAGCAGTCAGTGAACTGTATACACATGTGAATTCATGAAAAGAAAACCAGGAAATGTAGCAGAAAAGTATTAGATAAAACACTGAGTGGGAGATCAAAATGACCTGGGATTGAGTGCAAAAATTACTCAACCCTACCACTCAGCTTCTTCATCTGGGAATTGAAAATGTCAACTGCCAATCTCTATAGTAGATCTGCAGCACTGACAAGGTGCCCAGCCAGTGTGGCCTCACACTATAAAGGTTAGAGGGGATACTTCTTCCTCCACCTCTTTCCATCTTTCTCCAAATGTATACTTGATTAGAATTTGTATTTGAGAACTGATGAGCAGTATAGAAACTCTATGCCTCAAAAGTCTCATTTCTCTGAAGAAACAGTTTACGACTGACTGCTCCAGTCATCAAGTTAGCACACTGCAACTTTCCTATCACCCCTGTTCTCAGTGATGAGGATGGACTTTTCTCCTATAGCACAACGTTAAACTTGCATACATCTTCTGATATTCCAGAGTATAGATGCCCAGGTACCTCTCTGCCTTCTGCTGCTGTGCTCTCTTCAAGGCAGTTTGGAACTCAAGTCAGAGACAAAAGGCTACTTCCAAAAGGGGTATGCTCTATTCTCTGCAATCTCTGCCATTGCTACAGTCTCCAGTGTTCTCTTTCTATTACTGACCAATCCCTCCCTTACTGCTGTGCTTTATATAGTACTGATCATCCATATTAAACGTGCCCTGCTTTCTTTATCTTCTTACTCTCTTCCTATTACCTTGGAATATAACAAAATTGACACTATGCTCAGAAAATGGTAATAGCTGAGAAGAAAAGATAACAAAATTCACTATGTTAAGACCACTTAAGCATGCCAAGAAGGTGAGGTTTTTAAACTCACTTCAATCATTTTAGAAGGTGACAGAGGTAAAAAAGCACAGGGATCGGATGGCAGGAGGTTGCTGCAGAGACACTACTCCTTTGATGTCTTTTATAAGGTAGAGCTCTACATTATAGCCATAAAGTGACCATAGTCACCAGGAGGGTTCAGTTGTCAGGAATCCACATGGTTTTTACTCTCTGTCTCCTGCTCACAGCATAAATCCCAATATAGAAAGTTCCTGGACTGCAGGGAAAGCTGGAAATGGGCTGTCACCCATCAGACCCTTGTTCCTTGCTGCACACTGTCCTTGCTCTGCAGAAATCTGCCCAGTCACAGGTCAGCAGGCCCATGGAAATAGGCGGGTCTAATGTCTGCTTCCATGACCTCTGAGTAAATGACTGTCAGAATGGAAAAGACATTCTTGGTTCTCCGGCCTACGAGGTCTCTTGTGACCCAAGAGAACGCTTGGCTCAATACTAGGGAAACATTTTAATTAAGAAAGCACTCTGAAGAGCACCACCTCCTCCTTGTCATCCAACTGGCCTTGAAACAAGAACCTTCATATCTCAGTGCATGCCATTAATTAAGCACAGGTCTCACTTGTTCCCATTGTGTCCTGCTGGTTCTGCAGAAGACACAAGACAATGGGACTGTGCTCTGTCCTGGCTTAGACAGAGGATTTAAATGATTTATCTGGTGGGCATCCAGGTCTCATTTTTCAGGAGGAGGAAAAGAGTGTTTTTAAGAGAAGCAGCAAGCCTGAGGCCACACATAATTTGGCAGAGGAGTGCTTAAACCCCACCTTCCTGACCAAGAGATTCCAATTCTTAGTGCCAACCTCAGTTCCACAAATTGAATCATAGAAAATCACCCATTTACATTAATATTTTCCTGTAAAATGGTACTTTCTTATGTTTCTACCTAATAAGAAATAACCAAGAAGTTAAGACTAAGCAACGCCCACAGCTGTCCATCACTGGCCAAAATCCACACTGAAAATTGTCATCATTGGCCCATTCATGTTGTGCACACAGTTTAAAGTGCATTGATATGAACCTAAATGACACAGGTTAATTAAGAGACATAGCTAGCACAAGATGTATGGAGCTGTTACAGCCAGAACATGGCCTACTGTATTACAAGTACAAGACACTCTAAAATAATAATAAACATACAGTATAATGCATTCATAAAACAATAGCATAATTGTCAGTATTAAATTTAGTGCAGCGCACACGATTCTCTGTCCTCTATTTTATCCAAAGCACCAGCATCATCACAAGCACAGGAGTAATGCATTGTGAAATGGCGTGATGACAGCTATGTCGCCAAAGGGCAGTAGGAATTTCTCAGCTCCATTATAACCTTATAAGACCACCACCAATCACATGATCCATCACTGCCTGAAATACTGCGATGGTGAGAATGGCTTCCATTCACAGCTCCAATCACTCCAATGGCAAAGATCGCATTGCAAGAAGTATCTCCCTGCTGTGTGGGACATGTGACCCTGTGTTTAAAGACCAGAACCAATTTTCATAAAACTAAACGACTATAGGTGACTGCAAGAATAATTTATATGAGTGACAATGGCATTAAGTCAGCTTTATGAGTGCAAATGGAAGACAGTAGTACATGGTCTCTGGTGACATTATCTAGGTAAAACAAGACAGGGCACAGTCTCCAGACATGCAAATAAGCAGAGTAGACATCTACTCTTATACAACCTCTACACCTCACTTAGCACCCAAGCAAGAACCAGTGAGATCGTATCTGGTTCTTCTGAAACCCTTATTCTGAGAACACTGATGTAATGTGTATCCCCTCTCCAACCCTGTATCCAAGTGTCTGGACCACCACATCACTGGCTGCAGTTCACATTATATTATTCTTTGTTTCCTCAGCTGCTTGCCTTTTCTTCCACACTTCTGAAGAGGATACCATCAGTGAAAAACACAACACAGCATACAATATGATATAAATATATGTTAATAATACTATTAATATATATTAGTATAAAAATCCAAAGCCATTTGTTTAAAAAAAATTAAACTAAGATATAGACATTTTACATGAAATTCCTGAACTTGGGGAGATCTAAGTAAGTTTTATACGCATAGGGCATCGCCTAGCATTGACATTGTCCAGAATGCTGGTGTGAGCATCTCTTCCAGGTATAATTGCAGAATGACACCCTTGAGCAGAGCTTTAGATGGAGTAGCTAATAGAGGCCTTAGTCAAGTCTCCTGATAGCTAGCATTCCATCGTAGGGACTTAGACTTTGGCAAGCATCCCTCCCAGAGGACATTTTAAAGGTAAAATAATTACTAAGTTTATAAATACTATAGAGGGCATGCTGAGGGCTGTGCAGCCATGGGCTAAGTGGCAGGTGGCAAGTGCCCAGGAGGCTTGCTGTGACATCCCATAGGAGTCTCAAGGGGAATTAAGTCTAGTTCTTCTGAAAGTGCATTGGGCCAAAAATAACTCACTGGTCCTATGACCACACAGCACTTTTAAGTTACTACCAGTACTTAAAGCTAAGAGTTTGTCATTCATGGATAGGATCATCTGTATTTGAAAATAAGATCAAATTGTTTCTGTGTCTTTGGAAAAGTGACCATTAAAGGTGCTTTCAGGCTCACAGCCTCCCTAGAAACAAGAAAAGCTTCCAGGAAAATACAGCACAATTGTTTAAAAAGAAACAAGAAAGTCCCAAGGAGAACACAATTTTTAATGCAAATATTAATAGGAGCTCTTCGAGTGATGAGACGGGAAAAACTTTACAATATACTAAAAGGTGAGTGATCGACAACTACACAATGTGGGGAGTCATGATTTAGAAGATCAGTTTGCAGGTACATCACTGAATTCTCTGTTCAGTATCAGATGCATCAAGTGAAATGGATTAAATTCATTCCCGGTGTTTTCCTGGAACTGTGCCCCCTCACCTGACCTGAAACTGTCCTGTTTGTAATTGTCCTTAATTTTTGATATTAAAGTTGGTGAGTTCACCGCATTGGTGATTCTAAGTAACCCTCCAGGGAGCCTCAAAGCGTCCTCTAAGCAAATTGCTCAGCAAATCCACACATCATCAAGAATGACAGGGTAATGTCAGGACAAAACAAACTGGAATCAACATAAAAAAATGTTATGTAATGCAATGAATATAGTAATTGCATTTCATATGCAAAAAATGTCTTCCTGATACTGTGTGTTGAATGGCCTACAAAAACATGACTTGTTTTAGCTTACCTTTTGAATGACCTCATTAATCTCTGGAGAATTTGGAGTATACAATATTTTTCCATGTAATACAGGTTTTAGAAAAGACCATACCAGTGCACCATTTGGAGACTGTAGAATTTCCTGATAAAGCTTCAAACAGAATGGTGCTGCCGAATGAAAATAGGAAAATAACTATTAGGTTGATAAAGACTGTCCTGTTAATGTTGAAACTTAGAACATACACTTCTGCTCTGTCTTGATTTTCAATGAAATGACTCATGTACTTTCAGGACATATCTCCAGACTGTGTTTCTAGTTTTCATGACATTAAAGCCCTTCTTAGGGGACAGTCCTTGTCCCCTAAGAAGCATCAGGATCCCATCTTCCAGGCTGTTGTCCCTCATAGTGAAGGCTCAGACACTTAAAAAGAAGATTGGAGGTTATTTTTGATGTGGCTTTAATGAAGAAAAATCTTACTTCAATAATCATAATGTTGAAAATAGAAAGACCTTTTTCATATGTAGTCACCTTGTCAAGTTGCTCCTGGATTCTCTCTGATAATCCATATAAAAACATCATAATCGCTACTTTTAGTACATTAAAACATACTATGTTGACTCAAACAATTCCTTATGGTGGTTCTTATTGTAGAGCTAATTGATGTCAATAACTACTCTACTTATGTTATCTAAATCCATAGGCAATTCATCACTCTAATGATTGGCAATTATTACAACATTTATAAATAATAACAATTACATCAGTATAACCAGTTCTTTTACCCAACAAAAAGCAGCGAGCCTTGAAAGAGCCTTGAAAGAGCCTTGAATGAGCACTGTTATGTTGACCTTATGTTGTGATTCACATGGGTGTGTGTTTTGATGAGCACTATTTTGACCATTGTGTAAATTTTATATTTCCAAATATCATGAACATAAAAATACTTTTATCAAAAATCCAAAAAATTGATAAATCTATCCCCTAAAATATAAGGTAACCATTTTTTTAGGATATATACCAGGATATTTTTTTTTGCAGAAGAATATGAATTGATCCATCCTTGTCTCCTTGTACTAAGCTCAAATCCAAATGGATCAAGGACCTCCACATAAAGCCAGACACTCTGAAGCTAATAGAAAAGAAACTGGGGAAGACCCTTGAGGACATTGGTACAGGGAGAAAGTTTCTGAACAGAACACCAATAGCGTATGCTCTAAGAGCAAGAATTGACAAATGGGACCTCATAAAATTACAAAGTTTCTGTAAGGCAAAGGACACCATCAAGAGGACAAATCGGCAACCAACAAATTGGGAAAAGATCTTCACCAATCCTACATCAGATAGAGGGCTAATATCCAATATATATAAAGAACTCAAGAAATTAGACTCCAGAAAACCAAACAACCCTATTAAAACATGGGGTACAGAGTTAAACAAAGAATTCTCTTCAGATGGCGGAGAAGCATCTTAAAAAATGCTCAACTTCATTAGTCATTAGGGAAATGCAAATCAAAACAACCCTGAGATTTCATCTTACACCAGTCAGAATGGCTAAGATTAAAAATTCAGGAGACAGCAGGTGTTGGAGAGGGTGTGGAGAAAGAGGAACACTCCTCCACTGCTGGTGGGGTTGCAAATTGGTACAACCACTCTGGAAATCAGTCTGGCGGTTCCTCCGAAAACTGGGCACCTCACTTCCAGAAGATCCTGCTATACCACTCCTGGGCATAAGGTAACCATTTAACTACAAATTAATCCTTGAATCATTGACTGTAGAGTTTATTCTATTTTAATAACTTGCTCTTTAAATTTCAAGCTTAATAGAAATGGGGGAACAGGTCTTATGTTAGGAATAATCATGTTATACATAAAGCAAGAAACTCAAATCCAAGAGTCATAAGTGGTTTCTGAGATGAGAAAATTTCAGTTAAACAATTTAATGTTCTCTGATCTTCTGAAACGTCCTCTGAAAAGGGAGGCTTGATTTGCTCTCTAATGGTTTCTGTGACAACTGTTTTAAAAGATGCAGAAAATCATCAACAAAGATTGTTTCTCAGTGTTAACCAACTGACTAGACAAATGAATGGATGAGATGATGGATGGATGGATGGATGGATGGATGGATGGATGGATGGATGGATGGATAAATACATGGTCGCATGGATGGATGAATGCATGCATGCATGGATGGATGCATACATGGATGGATGCATAGATACATGTATAGACGGACGAAAGGACAGACATATGGATGGATGGATGGATGGATGGATGGATGGATGGATGGATGGATGATAAATACATGGTCGCATGGATGGATGAATGCATGCATGCATGGATGGATGCATACATGGATGGATGCATAAATACATGTATAGACGGACGAAAGGACAGACATATGGATGGATGGATGGATGGATGGATGGATGGATGGATGGACAGATGGATGGATGCATACATGGATGCATAGATGGATGGATAGATGGATGCAAAGATTCATGGATGGATGAATGGGTGATGTATGAATAGGTGCACAGATAGATGCATGAGTGGACATATGAATGTATGGAATTAGAGGGTCTATGGATGAAGGAAGGATAATCAGTCAAGATTCCTAAGTGAAAAACAAAAGAAATGAGCATTAGAGAAAGAAGAAATGAAATCTATTAAAATTAAATAACCCTAATATATGTTTCACTTCCAAATGACTCCAATGTTTGACAGCTATACAAAATATTTAGCAGCTATGGAATACATTGGCCTACTGCTAAAATGATTCCAGACACTGTTGTCAACATTGTTTATCCTAGGGTACCCAAGGGACTGGGGTTTCAAATCTTTTAGACTCAGTTTTTGGAGACATGGGTAGGAATATTAGCCTTTGATCAAGGGCCCTGGGACCTATTGGTTGAGTACTTAAAATCCGATGCCATCATGTGCCATCAGAGGTCAGCCCAGGAAGAACATCTTACCATGCAGGCCCAGTTATTACTGTACAAATGCAGGAGACCCTTATCTTACTTGAGTCAGGAGGAATGTTGAACTTCTCTTTGTCATCTTCCAAGAGTTCATTAACTCTGGGTAAATTAACAAACATGTTTGAACTGCTGAGGAAAGACTCCTGGTCCTTACAGAGAAGCTTCATTACTGACTGGAAAGAGGCGAAAGATGAACTTCTGGCTTGGCCATTTGACGAAACCTGAGCAGAACAAAAGTAGCTTTCCAGACAGGCAATCATGGCACACACCTTTAATCCCAGCACTCAGGAGGCAAAAGCAGGAGGATCTCTGAGTCTGAGGTCAGCCTGGTCTACAGAATGAGTTCCAGGTCAGCCAGGGCTACACAGAGGAAGTCTGTCTCAAAAAACAAAAACAAAAACAAAAACAAAATCAACTTCCACTTATATGTGACTTCAAACTATTTTCTCAGCCCTCTGGAGGTATAGTTTCATCTCTGACTAAATATACAAGAAAAATAATAGACTGCTTGAATCTGTCCTGTTCTTGAGAAACCACTGAAATCACTACAATGATTTTATTTCTAGGAAATTATGTGGTAGAAGAGGAAAATCACACATTTCACACACACTCATTCACATGCATTCAGACACACTACATGCATACATGCATGCATAGTCACACACTCAAACACATTCACACTCAAATTTGTATACTCACACATTTATATACACACATGCACACATACTCACATACACTCAAACACACACACACACACACACACACAGAGAGAGAGAGAGAGAGAGAGAGAGAGAGAGAGAGAGAACACAGAGAGAGAGACGGAGAGAGAGACAGAGTCATAAGCTTACATTCATTCACTTCCCTGTTTGTCCAGTAATACATGACTATCTCAAATAACTTAATAGTCTTAGCAGCATGTGTTCACACTGCTAAGTTAATACCAATTCTTGGCAGCTACCCAAATTACCCATCAACAGATGAGTACATGGAAATGCTGTTTGGAAGGATTCTGGATACATTATTATCTGGGCCCCGTGTACCTCCAATGCACCTTACCCATCCCTAGTTGGTTCCATCCCAGGTAGAAGGACTTCAAGCAAAAGCTAATACCAAGCCAATAACCTAATTCAAGTCTGTGTTTGTATTAGAGGAAAATGATCTGTAATTTGTAAGCCAATTATTTATATGTAAATAAATGTTCTAAGGTTCTTGAAAGCAATTTGCTCTCAGAATTAAGTTAAACAAGCCCTTGAAATCTCATCTGTGCTAATAATTGACTTAGAAGATTTTTACTTCATAGACAAAGCATGAGCTACCTCAGCTTCTTTGTTGGTGAGACATAGATCAACAGCACTTTTCATGAAGGTTTTAGGGCAAAGTCAGGCCCTACTGGCATGCTGTTAGCTCCAGAGCCATTAAAAACTGTCTTTGTCCATATACAATATGGTCCTATAAGATTATAGATACTGGAAGAGAAACAAAATGAAAAGACAACAAACAGAAAAAAGAAAAGGCAAAAACATTCCCCCATTGTGCAGAGATCAAACACACCTGTTGGAAGTCTGGCATGTCCAGCAAGGCCGTGATTTTAAATGTGCGAAGAAACTCAGGGAGGTATTCAAGGGCGTGCTGGGCTCTGGCAAGGATGGAGCTGAGCCTAGCAATGACGTCCAACAGAGACTTCAGCAAGCCATTTGCTTCGGAGGGTATCAGAGTCTTACAGGACAGGAAAAAGGAGAAAAAACAGAATAATCAATACTATTTCTATTCTCACAAGCATCTCTGAGCAGTGAAATCCTGATCTCTTGATTTTATTCTCTCTTGAATCTCAAAGGCATATTTGTTACACTCTATAAAATTTCTGTGTTGGGGTAGATGTATCTGTGTGTTTTGTAGGGCACATCAAATTATAGCAGTATTGTAAAATTGGAAACCAGCAACAAATTGTTAGAATTTGAATCGCTTTCCAAGTATTTCTTCATATTTTTTTAGATGACTGAGGTAGATTTTGAGAAGAGGCTCAAAATAAAAGTGTTTTCTGTGACTTGCATTGCATGCACGCCCCAGCACAGCACTCCTAGCACCCCAGGGTGGTACATGAGTGAATGGAGGCCCAGGGAGGTGAAAGGTTTCCTGGAGTCTACCAGTGAGAAAAGTTCAGGGCTGTAAACTAGACCAGTAAGAGTGTCCTCAGAAACCCCATTGTACTTAGGTCCTCAGACACAAAACACATCTTGCTCTTTGTCTATGTATCCCCAATTACAGGACATAAATTCTAGGATTCTTTTCTAACTTGATCATTTATGTGCAAAATGCAAATAGAACAGCATCTTTAACATTCGGTACACTGTGAGCACTTTTTGGCTGACTGAGATAACTTAGCAGGCAGCCCCCTGCCCACAAGTGGGAAAACACCAGAGAGATTCCCCTCCCTCCTCAGGTCATCTGCATCCTGGATTTTCAGTTCTCCAGACTGGGCCAAGGAATTCAAACATCATCACTTTTCAATTTTGTTCTCTGGGGTTCTGCCAGCTCTACAGTTCATATTTCTTGCTATGTTCTGGTGATGAGGACAGCAGGCTAAGAAAGTGGAGACTGCAGGAAAAGGAGAAAGGGCGTGGCTTTTGTCAGTGCCCCACTCCCCTTTCTACTTGCAGCTATCATCTACAAGTGACCCTTCGAGGACCCTGACTTGTGGTAGGAAGTGACTGGGATTCCAGCATGGGTGACTTTAACTCAGCATTGCTTACTTCATCAAAGGTTTCTGGGGCTGTCAGCAAGTGAGACAGAAAGTTCTTGTAAACTAGGGCTGTACGTGTATCTCAGCAGCGATACATGTGCCTATCACACAGAACACCTCCCCATCTCCAAGTGGCATCACGTAGAAGTGACCTCTCAGTTGTGCATAAGAAAAGTGTCTGATAAACGGAGCTATTGGTATTAACGGTAAAGTCACCGTTGCTCTCTTGATGGAGACAGGATCCAATCTAATATCTCATTTTCCAAAGAAATCTTGATAGGGGTGATAGCCTTTGTCTAAGCACTTATTTGGCCCTTAGAAACCTAGATAGGTCTTTGTGGGCATGCTGGAGCAGGCACTAAAGTGGTTCTAAAGATAGACTGGTGTATAGGCCCTCTAAGGTACAAGGTAGAGTTGAAAGAGTGGACATGCCAGCTGGGAGTGTCAACTCTACCAAGACAGAGAACTTTATAAAATATGAAGGAAATTTCAAAATGTTAATCTTCCTTTAAGTATTTTAAAGTACACTTATTCTGTGCTTGCTTCGGCAGCACATATACTAAAATTAGAACAATACAGAAAAGATTAGCATGGCCCCTGCGCAAGGATGACACACAAATTCATGAAGCGTTCCATATTTTTTATAATAGCCAGAAGCTGGAAAAAACCCAGGTATCCCTCAACAGAAGAATGGATGCGAAAAATATGGTATATATACACAATGGAGTACTATTCAGCCATTAGAAACAATGAATTCATGAAATTCTTAGGCAAATGGATGGAGCTGGAGAACATCATACTAAGTAAGGTAACCCAGTCTCAAAAGATCAATCATGGGATGCACTCACTAATAAGTGGATATTAGCCTGGAAAACTGGAATACCCAAAACATAATCCACACATCAAATGAGGTACAAGAAGAATGGAGGAGTGGCCCCTGGTTCTGGAAAGACTCAGTGTAGCAGTATAAGGCAAAACCAGAACGGGGAAGTGGGAAGGAGTGGGTGGGAGAACAGGGGGAGGGAAGGGGGCTTGTGTGACTTTCAGGGAGTGGGGGGCCAGAAAAGGGGAAATCATCTGAAATGTAAATAAAAATATATCGAATAAAAAAAATAAAAAGTACACTTATTCTAAAAATTAGTATTTATACTTAGAGACTGTGTATATATGGATGTGAGGGCATAGGATGTAGATAAACATGCGGGAAGGTAGGTAAACATTTGTTGGAGGTTTCCAGGCCTGGCAGAGGGAAAGGAGACTATGAAAGCTCAAAGAGCAAATTTACTCTTTTCTAGCCCAAGACTGAACATGGCATATGAGTAGGTGTCTTGTGCTGTTGCAGATCTGGGCCTTTCTGCTGGTATATGTGCCACATTTCGTCAGGAGGAAATGGTAGAACTCTGAGGAAGGCATGGACAAGAGCAGGAAGAGAGGGGCATGGGAGTTTATGTAAAGGTGCATGTGTGGGGATGAGGAAGACCTCTAGAAAGGGTGGCTGAGGATGGGAAGCATGGCTGAGAATTGGTGCTGGGGTTGGGGCCTGAGACAACTTCCCCCACCTCCCACCTTTACACTTCTTCTCTGAGGATTTTATCCTCCTGTTCTCTCAGACCATCCATACTTTATGGAGGAGAGCTGTAGGGCAGGTAAAGAACTGCTATACACAGGAGCACAGAGCTGTTGAGTTGCCCGCCCCTCTTCAGCTTCCCAGAGCTGTGCTGGTAGAGCTGGATGGACCTAACACAGAGGATGAACACCACAAATCCAGGGGATGGAAAAGATGACAGCTATAACATGGGAGGCACCGCACCTGCCTCGGCAGCAGATGAATGAACTAGGCTGAATCCCGCTTCCTTAGACTCTCAGGATGCTGGGCCTTAGTAAGTAGAGAAATCCACCTATAGGAACCAGAAATGTTTCTTTCTCCTGACCCCTACTCACTGCCAGGTTGTGCTCAATGTCTCAATGGCCCTGACCCTACAGACACACTGTAATGTTTTCTAGAATTCCTTTAGTTAGACAAGATTTAATTGAAAGATGCCTATCCCAAGTCATTCAACAGGTTGACCCACCCCCAAGTGACTGAGAATAAAACAGAATCCCTCATTGCTGTTCAATGCTACAGCTAGTACAGAAGGCCATGGGCCATCCCTCGATCTAAACAACCTGGAGGCCAAAACTATTTTTATGTATCTACAGTGTATAGGTACAGATTTTTTTTCTTGTCAGTATTCCAAAGGAAATGCAGTATAACAAGTGTTTATATAGCATTTATCAGCTTGCAGGTATTATACATGATATAATGTATCATGAAGTTAAAGGATGTAGAACATGTGCTGGTTGGTTTTTGTCAACTTGGACATATCTGGGAACAGGAACCAACATTGAAAAACAATGCTTTATCATATTGGCATGGTGGCAAGCCCTGGGAACATTTTCTTAAATAGTGATTGATGTGGGAGGACGCAGCTCACTGTGGGCAGTGTTACTGGTGGTCCTGACTGCTCTAGGTAAAGCAGGCTGAGCAAGCCATGGGGAGCAAGACATCAAACAGTACTCCTCCATGGTGTCTGTTCAGTGTCTGCCTTGACTTCTGTCAATGAAGGATTATGATAAGAAAGTGTAAGGTGAAGTAAACCTGTGCTCCCTAAGTTGCTTCTGGTCATGGCCCTGACCACAGCCTCAGAAACCTAACCAAAATGGAAGAATTATACCTAGCTTCTATACCTCACTCTCTTTCATAGAAGGCACCAAGCTCCCTCAGGTTCAGAGTCTGAGGAAGTAGACGGCTGCACACCCAGTGCCAGTGTGTAGTTAGCAAAGTCCCAGGAGCAGCTCCCCTGCGGTCAGTGCCTCCAATGGGCACAGTCCTTACTTTGTAAATGACATTCCTCAGGTTCAGGTTCTGGCCTATCATCACGAGCAGAGAGAAGACCTGAGACCCAGGCAGGCTGCAGAGTTCCCTGGTGGCAAACCAGGATTTGTCACCCTCTGGAAATGTCAGCAGGAGATGGAGAATTTCTTCATCGCATTTTCCAGACAAGGCAATGGTGAGGACACTGGAGAGAACCTGTTGAGAAGCATGTGGATCAGACAGAAGAAACCCCAGTGCAGTATTGCTTCAGTAGCCTAGAACCTGCTTTCTCAAGGAAAACAAACACCTGGAAACTCAGAACACTCTCTCAGAGACACAGTGCCACTAGGACCTGTCCATCATTGTGACAAAATGCCTCAGGCAAACACCCATGATGAAGAAAGGTTTATTTTGCCTCATGGTTACAGCAGTTGTGTTCCATAGTCTACCAGCTGGGTGAGGAGCACATCTTGGTGGATGTGCATGACAGAACCAAGCTGATCACCTCATGGTGCTAAGGAAACAAGGAGGGAGAAACAAAGTCCCAGTCCCCCCACACATACACTTTAAAGATACCAAAGTCACAGTCCCTATGACCTAACTCTCTCCAACTAAGAGCCACTTCCTGAAGAGACCAAATATTTACAAGATGGGCCTCAAGGGATAACCTGGATCCGGACCACAGCTCGGTCCAAGCATGTTGAACAGAAATGTTTTCAAGATTGCGGGTCATTCTCTGTCTGCACAGCTCCCCTTTGTCCGAGCGCTCTGGTGATAGCTGGTGTAGATCCTTTCCTCCCTCTCTCCACAGCATCTGCTGTGTAATCCTCACCTCTCAGCCTTGCCCATGCCCCTAAGGTTGCCTGGGACTTGTCTGCAGATGCTGATTCACTCTTCTCTGCCTTCAGTTTGCTAGATCTTTCATTTTTCACTAATAACATGTAGGAAACCAGTAATTTTAAAGCAATTTTGCCTCCCTTACTTTTAGATTTTAAAAGGTCATTCCTAACTTTTCATAGTTTCCTTTAAAAAAAAAAAATAAAAGCATATAAACTCAGAAGGCGGCACAGAAGGCAGACGCTATCTGTTTATACAGCACTGGTGTTCCATGGTGCATTCAAGGACGTGGGTGCCTCTTCACCCGGCCTCATCTTACAGTTACTGACCTTGCAAAAAGAATTGCAAAGAATGTAAAACATATGGGATCACATATCATATTGCATGTTTACAGCTGCCATGGGTGCGATCACTGTGAAATGTCCTAGCCAACAATTCACCCTTTATGTGAATCCAATGATAAAAGATACAGTGTCTAATTAGAAGGCTTGCAGTCAAAGAGGGTTCAATGGGTGTTTCTATGTGCTATGAAGTCGATAAGAGACAATATAGTAGTATATCAGTCATGGATCCCCAGAGACACTAAAATTAAGAGACAGACAGACAGACAGACAGACAGAACTTCATCTAAACTAAGGAGATTAGGAGCTGACGAGATGGCCAGATAAAGCACTGACTGTGAAAAGAATAGAAACATAAGCATGGCAGTCTATCCACTGGGGATCTGGAGATAAGAGATTCCCTGGAGCAAGTTGGTTAGTCAGACTCAGTGAATCAGCAAGCTATAGCTTCAAGCGAGAGATGCTACCTCAATATAGAAGGTAGAGAAGGATGCCAATGTTATCTTCTGGCCTCTGTGAACACATAAACACACACACACACACACACACACACACACACACGCATACACACCTACAAACACTCAAGAAGAAAAACAAAAAGAAAACCAAGACTTATGGCTCAGGTATTGTGGGGACTTGCTAGAATAATCTATAGTAGCCAGAGGCTGAGACCACAAGGATGGGGTGCTGCTGCAGCTGGAGTTTAGAGGTCACAGAAAGTTGCACTTGCCCTTGTTCAGGGGACCTCAGTAGTTTTTCTCTTAAGGTCTGGAATGGTTTAGATGAAGCCTGACATCTCAAGGAGAGAAACCCACCTTAAGCGAGATCTAATTATCTAATACTATCTCATCTTAAAAACACAAACAAAATAAAAAACAAAAACAACAACAACAACAACAAACTCTACTACTCTGACAAGGGCCTTTAGGAAAATGCCACCAGCACATGTAACCAGCCAGGTGGCTTTTATGCATGGTAGTGGAACTAACACATTTCCTTACACCTGCTTGCAGATGTGCTCTGGCAGTTTCCAGGAATCCCTAAGGTGTATTGTGGGCACCAACCTGCCTTTCATTGCTGCATTTGTTCAGTTATGTAAAGATAGCTTTGGGATAGAATTTGGCTGGGAAGGAGGGCTCACCCAAATAGAAAGCATCAGCTCCAAAGGAGCTGCTCCCAACTCTGGGTGGGCAGGAGCCCACGCTGGCCCCATAAAAGTCCTCAACGCTTGTTGAGAGCCTCTGTCCCCACCTCTCTCCGATGTGTCACTCAATGTTGACAGGTCTTTGAACTTAAGGTTATTTCTTAGAATTTGAGGGTAAAGCATTTTGTCTTGAAACTGTTGGCATCCCACCTACCAATAAAGAAAGTCCCAATAGAGAGCCTCCTGCCACCATCCAGGAGAACCTTCTGCGTAGGTTTGTTGACATGCCTCTGTGTGTGTGTGTGTGTGTGTGTGTGTGTTTGCTATTTATGCTTTTTAATAAATTATTATGCCTGTTTTTCTCATTGAAAAGATGCCTGAATCAAGTAGCACAAGTAAGGAGTATAAGGAAACACTGTTGGTCAGTTAGAAACACCCATTGTTTCCATTCAGAGCACTGTAGGCATCTCAGACTTTGCTCTGGTCCATACCAAAGATGCTGTTTCCCCTGTGTTTCCTATGCCTCCATGTTTGACTTGGAAATCTACAGGGAGACAGAGGACCTAGGGAGGTATTTCCCCACTCTTGGCATACAGATGCAGTCACGTGGATACTTAATTGATTTTAAACTAGTGATGATCCCCATTAGAGGCCCTCACCATTTTCAGCAAGCGCTTACATGAGGCAGGGATTGGGGGGTGTCTGAAGAGTTTGTACATGTGGTGTACCTCATGGGTCTAAGGCCTGGGGGAGAGGCATGGGTTGAACAGCTTGAACATGTGGCATGAGTCAAGGGCAGGGCTGAGGGTGTGGTTCTGCCATTACCCAGCTAATGATTTTATACATTGAGATAGAGATAAAATTCGAGCAAGGCACTCTGCTCTTTCTTTGTGCGAGCAGCAAGGACATGCTGATAGCATTGCAGTCAACGTGGATCTCTGAGAATTGACTGCTGATTTGCAGTTTGAGTGATATAAAATTAAAATCAGGTCAAACAGGGAAAACTGATCCTGTATACTTTAGTGAGTATTGCTCTACGGTGAAGCTGGGACTGAGCTCAGACCTACGGACACGATAAAGACCCAGATAGAGAAGAAGTGATGGAAAGAAGAGCAGAGTGTCATAGGCTCTATCTAGGACTGAGCCCCGGGCCAAAGTCTTTGCTAAAGGCACTGTTAGAGGGATCTGATCCAATCTCACACTGAAGGACTTGAGAGATACCGGATTTCCATCTAATTGAAATAAGTTTCCATGTCTTCATAATAGTAATAAGAAGATCCAATGCCTCCAGGAATTGCAAATGGGAGTTTCTGTAAGGCAGGGGACAGGCATGGGAGAGTGTTTAGTAATGCTGCTCAGGGTGTTTGGGCAAAATGCACCTTTCCCTGGGGTGCATCAAGAAAAATGAGAATAGAAATTGGATAAAATCATTAATTGAAAAAGACATTTATGTTTAAGACAGCCAGAGGGGAAAGGGGAATGAAGATGGAGAGGGAGGAGAGGGGAGAAAGAGACAGAAGCTAATCAATTGGTTCTGTGCTTTCGTATTCCTGAACAGAACTATCTCACAGTGGAAAGGCATCACTGGGCTCTGCGTCTGCTGGGACAGGCTCCTGCAGCATAAAATGTGGGGATTACTCCCCAGAAGAAGGCAGAGGGGGCTGAAGCCCAAGGCAAAAGGTTAGACTAGAAGAGCTTCAGAATCCAGCACATCTCTGGAGTCTAAGATGTTGGGTTTGTCAACCCCTGCAAGGAAGGGAAAACAGGCAGGCCCTTGCCTGCTTCAGCACTTCAATATCTCGAATGGTAATGCTCAGAATTTCAGCTCCATCTCCAACGTACCCTGCTCAAGCACACTGTCTGTGACTGTCCCCAACACTGAGCTACAAGTACAGGACTACCTATTGTCTCCTCTACACTGTCGGCACTGCATATTTAATGATCTCTCCTCACAGAAGTTTGGCTGTGATAGCAATGCCTTTGATGCTTGATACATGGAAAGATATTGAGTGGACAACAGGAAGAGCAGGCGAAGGTTTCTGCAAGTTCCCAAGGAACCCAGCACAGCAAAGTGTATCCTGAAGATCACCTGGCAACACTTCAATGTAATGAATTTGTAAATTGACTAATGAGACCAAGGAAAGAAAACCAGGGCCAAACAAAAGGAGATGGGACTACAAACAAGAAGTCACCATCAGCTTGATACTCTAGAAGAAAGCAGAGCCCCAAGTGTCACCTGCTGAGTGGCTGTGCGTATGTGTGATGTCAGTGTACATGTGTACTCATTAATGTGAATAGCCTCACGTGTTTGAACAGAGAGAATGCATTTGTTAGTCCCCGTCCAATTTCCTATGGATCCATCTACGTAGGTGACCACAGTGGTTATAGAGATGTATAGAAATGTACACTGATTGGGGGCAGGGGACCACATAATTATCTGTGCTTTAATTTTTACTGCATAACCCACTAGCTCACTGTACAGCCCATCTCACCATAGAACATCAGCGACACCTGGTGGCTACTCGCTGCTTAGCAGGCAGCAGGGCAGCAATCTCTGCTCCAACTAAAGTAGATCATGGACCTTGAAATAAATGAGTTTATCAGTAAAGCTTCTATCTGGGGAGCCTTGGGCTGCTGCTCAAGCAGTCTGGCCACTGCTCCAGACTCCTGCTAGAAATATTCTACAGTGCAGCGTTCATACTGCAGCAGTCACTCTTTCCCCTGAAGGGTGCCTAGTTGAAGAAATGTTTCCAAAGCTCCACTCTCTGCGGAGCTCCCCTCCTCCTTCATCCCCACATTTCCATGGGCATGTGGTATGTAATGAGATACAATTGATGGTTTTTATTGAAAACAGATACTGCCTTTCTTGTGATAAGTAACTCTGTGATATTGTAGTTTGCATTTCCGATCCCTGGCTTTCCATTTATTTCAATCTTAATTTAGATTAACTGTTAATGAATCTACTTACTAAGCTTGCATTGAGCCCCAATTAGTCAGAATTAATACGAAATTCAATTTATATTGGAGCCTGGGTGATTGTCAATTGAAATATAAGCTGGCTTCTCCATTCTCTGCAGAGGAAGGTAACCACGCCCCTCCCCCCCCCAGAAGTACAGAAAACCACAAGCTAAGGATTTCCACCGTATTTGCTGTGGCTAGCATGGTAGCCACCTGCTTCCCTCTCTACTGATAAGCGATACCCCTAATACTATTTCCAAAAGAGAAGAGAAAAACAACACATTGTGTAAGGGTTTTAAACTACTCATTTTTCCACTTCGTCACCCAACCCTTCTCAGCCACACTAGGGAAACCCAAGCCTGTCACTTTGCTTGTCTGTTATGAGTCACAGCCATACCGCGTGACCAGAGGGTGTGGCTATTTTCCATCCTGGAAGATTACATATTTTTAACTAGCTTTCTTTGGGGATTTGAGACTTATGACACATATGGAACCATAAAAAAAAAAAAAACCTAAGTCATGAAAATAAATGTTGCCAGAAATCTTATCCAAATGGTAGCAGCTTACGTTCATATCCTTCAGCTCCCTGCATGAGCCCCTCCAATTTCAGCTACATCATTTGTGTGGACACCCATCCCCCCCACCCCAGTTATAGAAGGGGGAGGGGCATGGAAAGGTGTTCAGGCCAGCTGCAGCTGGGTGGGGCCCCTCACGATGAGGGGTACAGCAGCCCTGTACCTTTGAATGGGAAATGTTGGCTTCTAAGATGCTGTGGATGGTTTCCTCAGAGATGTGGAAGAAGGAGCGAAGGTCCTCAGTTAATTTGGTGGCATTCTTCATCAAATCCTTTATTTTTACATCTGAAGAAAACACGAAAGGAAAACAGAGTTTATAATAAATTTTCAAAAGTTTTATTGATTTAAAACAAAATCTGGTGTTGCCACCTAAATAAGAAGTTTCTCTTATGCTGTCCAGCTTACAGTCGACACTAATTAAAGTTTCATCTTACTCTTCTAGGGCCATCTGAGATCACTTCTTGTTTAAGTAAATAAAAAACCCTGGCTATGTGGTATCATCTTGGCAATGGCTGACTCTGAGTCCAGGATGCTTTCAGACTCACTTTAGAAAGGATTCTTTCTGAAGGAGCAGTGTGCTGTAGAGACCTCATCTTTCTTAACAAGAAAATCATCACCTAAGGATGTGTGAGCATTCTTCATACTTTTCATATCAATTCTGTGTGGGGTTTAGAAGCTGACTGGATAGAACAGAGACGCGTAGGATCCAGTAGTTTGTGGGAGGATGGAATTAGAAATCCAGACAACACAAAATTGCCTCCTTTCCTTTGCCTGACTTTTAGGACATCAGGAATTTCCCTGTGAAGCCTGAACAGCTCTGACTAGCTACATTCTAAATTGTTTAGCTGGTTTTTGCTTTTTATTTTACATAATATCAAGCACAACTCTTGCTTTTTGTGTTTTGTTTCAAATGTGTTAGAAGAAAACACTTAATTTCCTTTTACTTAGCTTTTCTTGCATTAATTTATTCACTCACTTTGTATCCCAATTGCAGCTCCCCCCATTTGCCCCCAGTCCCCCCTCACACAGCCCCTCCTAAACTGAAATGACATCACATAATATCCCCTTTCTCTCCTCCCTCCTCACACTGTTATGTCCCCCCCTCCCTCTCAAATTCAAGGTCTCTTCTTCCCTAACAGTGTAGCATAATTTTCCTTTCTAATGCTTCATTTTAATAATATGTCAGATTGAAACACTAAATATAATTTTTAATAAAGCAAGATGAGAAACCACATACCCTCAGTGACTGTGAAATTGCTAAGAAATGTCATAACAGGAATCTTTGACATCCAAGCCTCCTCGAGACTTTTGGTCAACCTAATGTGACAGAAAATTAAAATGAGACAAGATGAAAAAACATCAGAAGCAATTGCTAGAGTGAATAACCTTGCCTCTGTTCTGGGAGCTAGGCTGGATAACACAGGCTCCCTCTGACAAATGGACATACTCAGTCCTCTGATACTATCTGAGTGCAACCTTCCCCAACACCAGGCTTCCAACATATCCTTGCTCAGCCCAGTGCAGCAAATGAATCAGGGTGATGGCAGCAAGATGCATGATAAATGGATTCTCCCATATGTGAGAAATAGACAAAATAGATGATGGTGCATCTGACAAATTATTGCAGGCCCGGGTAGATGGCTGCTGCTTCTCTGTACCTATGTCATCTGCAGAGTGTAAAAGTCTTCTCCTTGGAACTCACACTTCTAAACACATGCGAAGTTTTAATCAAATAGGAAATCATTTGAAAGTATGTGTCTGCTCATTTATTTATATTTAATGCCATACTGTCCTCCTGGATCCCAGTATGTGAGCCAGGGTCTTGCTTGTCTATATAGCTCACCCGACGGCAAAGGCTGCTGTTAGGATTTAACAGGTAAATCATATTTATGGAAAGCCCTGGTGTTTGACTAGTATGTGGTGCCAATGTTATCGGAAATCAATAACTTTAGAAAAACTTCATTCTGAGTGAACATTGAAGCACACATCTTTCAGAAAATTGAGAATAGTGAGGAGGGCACAAGAGCGTGTTATACACACCTCTGCATGTGCTGCTGAACTGTTCCCACCAAGGGCTGGCACGTGCAGCTATGGCTGGAAGCATTTTCCAAGATGCTTTTTAAGCCTTCCAAGGCATGGGAAAGATTCCTGCTGAGACATTCACAGTCCAGCTGATCAGGTGATGACCATATCTTTCCAATTTCCTAGAAAACACAGCAGTATTTATCTGCACAGGACTGAGGTTGGTTCATGGGTAAAACACACACCTTAATTATTTCCAGAAGTGTCTGACAATGCTCCCATTTCCTCTGCACATGTGCAGCCATGAACAAGGCAAGACTTGCTCCACAGTACAGGACAGAAAACAAGTCATGCCATGTTGCCTGGTACCTAGTTTCCCAGAGCCTGGTTCCTAGTTCCTCTCAATCACTCAGTGTTTAGAAGAAAAAGAAAATTTAAAAAAAGAAAGAAAGAAAATGAAAAAAAGAAAGCCAACATAAAAAGAATGGCACAGACCTGGGACCATGTTGAAAGAAACAGAGTGGAGAACAGATGTGTGATCTCTGCTTTGTCAATCAAGGAAACACAAATAAAATCTGCAGTGAGATCAGCTCCTCAAACCTTCCAAGCTGTCTACATAAAAGACAGGGATGATTATAATAAAGACATGGAGAAAGGGGACCCATTATATGTTGTTGGTGGAAATCTACAGTAGTACCGACATTAAAGATGTTCATGTATGAGTTCCTCACAATGCCTGTGCTATCCCAAAACCACTCCTGGGTCTATACCTAATGGAAAGGGAAGTAGGTGTGAGGGACGGGTCTCATGCTCACTGTAGCAAGCAAGATGTGGGATTGACCTGAAGGTCCACTGAGAGAGATGAACTGATGAAGACAGAAAGCCTTACACACTCTGTAAAATACTATTCGGCCATGTGAAAGAAAGAAAGCACGCCATTTGCATGACACAAATAATCCTGGAAGAAATGCTAAGTCAAATAAGTTAATCAAAAAAAAAAAAAAAAAAAAAAAAAGACCAGATGAAGCCTGGGAGCAGTGTGTGGTTGAGAGATGGTTTTGTGCAGTGTGTATTTAAATGCTGATTTCTATGCCCAGGCATCTGGTTGTGGTCCAGTCAGCATGGCCAACCATTTCTGGTCTCTGTGTTATAGAAAAATTATTTTCCATCACCCATGATTGGTTAATAAAAGAGCTGGTCAGCCAACTCACTGGGAAGAAGAAAAAAGGGCAGGACTTCCCATTGAAGTCAAGAGGACGAGACCGTCCCAGAGAGGAAAGAGAGGAGAGGAGGACACTGAGGAGGAGAAGGTGTAGAGAAACCGTGTGGAGAGACCAGGAGGATTCTCCATGAGATCACAACGACGAGAAAGCAGTCATAAGGACACACATGGATCAAAGTGAGCTGAGGCAAGACTCAGGTTAAAGGGAAAGGATCGTGTGGGTGGGAAACAGGCAACCTTACATGGTTAGACAGCTCAGAAACTGCCCAGCTTAGGTTTGCAGCTGGTTAATAAGTATATCATGCTTCTGTGTCATTTATTCGGGGGGCTAAACAGGGTGTAGAAATGTCCTGCAGTTATTCAGGAGCAAAAGAGGGTGTTGAAATCCCCCCCAAAAAAATTATAGTTATATAAGGTCTGGGCAGCAACAATGGCAAGAGTGCGCTTCTGCTCCTGATGAACTAGAAAAGGACACAGCTTCTCCCCACACTTAGATTCCCATTCCTGAGGCATCCTCAGGGATGCAGGCTTCTTCACCCTCCCCCTTCACTGTTCTGCAAACAGATGCACAGACCCAGCTATTTCCCACATCCCCATGAGAGCAGAAAAGAAATGGACAGCAGCCAGCAGGCACGCTTCTGTAAGACTGAGAGGGCGAGGAAGTGTCTGCCACTTCTAACATGTTTCTTTCACAGGCTGAGCTGTCTCTGGCTCCTGAGAGTGAGGCTCTTGCCAAGACATTTCACAGACCTGAGGACCCTTCCTCCATTGATGTCCCTCCTCACAACGTGCTGTGCTGAGACAAGAACGATAGGTACAATGAGCATTAGCTTACCTGCCAACTAACTTCTGAGAATAGAGCTAGAACTCACTTTGTCTATTGGAGCCTCTGCCCATGGCTTGCTTTCTTCCAGAACTCCCAAGCCACCATTAACCTGATGTACATATAGAACCTCCACTGCTAGTGTTATTCATATGTTCAGCTAGACCATAACTTTGACATAGAAATAATTACAAAGAAATAAAGTGGACTGCCCTCTCCAGTAGTAGGCCATGGATAAAAGCGGGGGGGGGGGGGGGGGGAAGGGGCGGAGCCAACATTCTAGAGTATAGACGTACCAGGTTGCAGTTAAGTACAGTATTGAATATAAAAACTGACACTTGACCACACTTGACCTTGTTAGTCTACAGCCTTGGGATTATTAAGAACCACCACATGTAAAAGGGGGCATACAGGCCCTCCTTTTGTGAATAAAGCTGACCTGCATTACTCAGGCCTGAGGTAGATGAGTAGACACTGTTGGTTTCCAAAGGACAAGATATGAGGGTATTTTCAGAAGCCCACAAGCCAATCTGATATCCCACAGGGTCACTCTGTGGGCACTGATGTCTTTCAAAACCTAATTTCACGTTCCTACTGATACCAAGACAGTTTACTTCCTGCTGCTGGGAACCCTGTCTGAGAGGATAAAGACTTGACACTCTGAGTTCTCCTCATCTGGACTGATGAGCAGAGCCCTATGCTAGTACTAAGCAAACTTCACAGAGAGTACATACACATTAAACAGCTAAACCCAACATAGGGAGCCCATTGCCTGACACAGAAAAAAAAAAAAAAAAAAACATGATTTCACATGAATAACATTTACATTTCTAAAAGACTCACACACTAAACACCCTAGGACCAAGGTTGTCAATTTGATATTCCTTTCAAGAGGGAACATAGCTGAGGAGTTATTTCCATGAGACTGGTCTGTGGACACATCTCTGAAGCAAGTTCTTCATTGCTAATTGACATAGGAGGGCCCAGCCCACTATGGGTGGTACCATCCTTAGGCCAAAGTTTTATAACAAAGCTAGTGAAAACCAGACCTAGAGCAGGGAAGCAAGCAGCTCTACCACATATTTCTATTTTGAGGTCCTACCTTGGTCTCTCCTTATGATAAACTATAACTTGTAAGCCAAATAAACTGCTTCTCCCCATAAGTTGTTTTCAGTCATGGTGTTTATCAGAGCAACAAAAACCAAACCAAGACATGTTCTTCATCCTGACATGAGCAATTGTTTGCTGTCATCATCAAATCAGGGTCTTCTGCTCTTTATAGAAATTAGTATGTCCCAGTCAGAACTACTCATATGTACACTGATGTGAACTGTGGATGTTGTCTTGGGGTCAGTTTCAGAATCTGTACAGTGATGCCTGTTTTATTATCATAAGCTTCTCTCAGTGCTCCAAATATCAAGGATTTTGGTGTGTGTATGGGTTTTTTTCAATATAATGTACCTGAATTTGGATTATCTAATTAAAATTTTGAGGCTCAATTTTTCCAGTTATAGACCTTTCTGGATATTGAGATAACTGAATATACATTATGAAGTATCTAGGGCTAGAGACCAGTACTCTACCTAGACTCTATGCACATAGTCTAAAGGCATCCCATACCATGAGTGCAGTCATGTTGGTACTGAAAGTTTTAGATTTGGGAACATTTTAGGCCCTCATTGCATCATTGGAGATTGGTCCAACAGTGCTAGGCCTTTGTCAGTACTAGTTCTAATTCCCAGTGGAATTCAACACCCACTGAACTTCAGACTGGAAACACAAAGAGCAAACACTCAGAACTATCCCTAGAAATACTGGGAAGGAAATGCTGGTCTGTGGGAATCCTTCAGCTATTGATTCAACAAGATGTCACTCACTCTAAGAAAACAGTATCTCTGAAGCATAAGGGAACTGAAGCACATATGAACTCACAGATACTGTGGAAGGATGAATCAGACCTGCACAAGTTCAATCTAGACAAAATCCTTCCACTAAGAAAGAGAAGTGAACATAAATCCCCACCCCTAACCAAGAAACTGTTCGAAACTGATATATGCTGGAAAAGGGAAAACCAGTTTCCTCCAATAGAGGGACTCCATGCTTTTGTTTTTGTGCCTTCTATTTTGTATTACTTTGTTTGTTATTTTTGTGTTCTTGAGTTTTTTGTTTATTTAGATTTTCATTTTCAGATGGGTGCTGGGGATGTAATGGAGAAAAGCATGAAATTAGTTGGATAGAGAGGTAGGAAGGATCTAGGAGGAACTGGGGGATGGAAAAGAATATTATCAAAACAAACTGTATAAAGATTATTTGTAGTGGGGCAGAGTCAAGTGAAGAAGGTATAATATATACATGTATGAAATGTCATAATGAAACCCACTTATAAATAATTAATATATGCTAATAAGAGATAAAGAAACAAAAAAATCCTACCGTTCCAAAATAGATGTCACAGGGCTTTACTGCTATGAACAGACACCATGACCAAGACAAGTCTTATAAAGGAAACCTCTAATTGGGGCTAGCTTACAGGTTCAGGGGTTCAGTCCATTATCAACATGGGAGCTGGGAACATGGCAGTGTCCAGGCAGGCATGGTACATGGATCTGAGAATTCTACATCTTTTCCTGAGGTCTGTTAGCAGAATAGTGGTTTACAGGCAGCTAGGATGAGGGTCTTAAAGCCTACATGCACTATGACACACCTACTCCAATAAGGCCACACCTCCCAATAGTGCCACTGCCTGTGCTAAGCATATACAAACCATCACAATAGATAATAGATAGGTGATAAAAAATAAATTCATGGCTGGATCAATAGATGGGTAAATAGGTATGATGGATGAACAGATAGATAAATGGACAGATGAGTGGATGGGCACACAGATAATAAATGAGGTAGACAGACAGACAGGTAGATAGGTGAACAGGCACATAGACAAACAACTGAACACAGAGCTAGGAAGCCCTACTCAGTTTCAAGCACACGGAAGTAAAGTACCACCATCATGTAGATGACGCAAATGTTCTCTAGACAGAGGAAGGAAAATGTACCAGAACCAGAAAGGTATGTATCCCAACTATTTATTACTTTCTGTTTTAACATCATTGATATAATCACACATGTCTGTTTTGGATAGCCCTGGAATTGATACTAATTCCACTCCTTGGAGGTGCTGTAGATGAGGAGTTGCCTGGTAAACCTTCTCCCCACCTTAACCTTTCAAATAAAGGTTTGAGCCAATGATTGGGCAGGAGGAAGGGGAGAAGCTGAGAGTTTGGGGGAGGAGAAAAGGATCGCTAGGGGAAGGGGGAGGAGCTATGGAGGGTCGACAGAGAGGCTGCAGAGAGAGAAGCTCATGGCCTGGAGACACTGCAAGTTATATGAAAGATCTGCCTAATCTAGACGTATAGCTTATATTATTACTGATTGAGTTGAGATTTCTTTTACCGGGTAATTAATTGGGTTGGAAAAATATAGCAACACATGTCTACAATTTGAGTTTTAATGATGCAAATGATTAACCACCACTTGTAAAACCACTAAGACTTTAACAAACAATTCTCATAGCTGAGTACTAGCCAAGCCTTGCATACCATGAGGTGTTCAGGGTGCGTTTCCATCATGACCACACAGCAGAGTCCCTCTAGTTCTCAAAAATAAACTGTAACTATGGAGTAAGGATACTATCTCTCCTGAGCCAAATATGATGAACACAAAACGTTCTGAAACATAAAAGAAGACAAACCTGGTGGTGGTGATGGACTAAAGTGACTCCTTGCAAAGCAGATAAGATAAGTTGCCTCATCCCACCTCGCTTGCAACTCAGTGTAGCACACAGAATGTCCTTAGTCAGGGAAGGGTTTTCTGTCAAAAGAAACAGAAAAAATTAATAAACAGTTCTCACTTGATCAGCTCAATCTCAGAAAACTGTTCTTCAAAAATCCAAAATGATCCAAATTCCTAAAAAAATGTCTTAAATCTTCAAGATGAACAAGCAGGTAAGGGTGAAATTGAACCTTTTAAAATATTCTGGTTTTAGCTGGATTCAAATATTTGGTTCATTGGGAGGGCAGAGGCAGGCAAGCAGATCTCTGAGTTTGAAGCCAGCCTGGTCTACAAAGTCAGTTCCAGGACAGCCAGGGCTATACAGAGAAACTCTGTCTCAAAAGAAAATGTTTTTGATACACATACACACACACACACACACACACATACACACACACACAGAGTAACTCTACATCTTAATAGAGTACACTCACTGCCTAAACTTAATAAATTAAGGTAATTGACCATGGTGATTTGAATAAAAATTGCCCCATAGATTCAAATATTGGAATGTTTAGTCCCGAGGTGGAACCATTTGGGAAGGGTTATTAGGGGATGTGGCCCTAGTGGAGGAGGTCTGTCACTGGGGGGTGGGCTTTCAGACTTCAAAAGTCTATACCATTTAGTTCTCTTTGCTTTGTAGTTGTGTCTCAAGATGTGAGTGCTCAGCTAAGGTTCCTGAGCCATGCCTGCCTAGTGCCATTTCCCCTGCTAGGGTAGTCATGGACTTTACCCCTCTGAAACTGTAGGCCTCAAATAATCTCATCTATAAATTACCTTGATAAAGGTGCCTTATCACAGCAACAGAAAAAATGACTAAGACATTACTATCTATTACCTCCAATATTACCATTTTTTGGCACATTCACTGAGATAGCTTTTCTAAAACACCCAGTTGGCTGTGGTAGCCTCTGAACTAAATCAGTAGTAGAAACATAGTTGCCCCGCTGGGTTTAGAATAATGTAAATTGCTCCTCATATCCACTGCCTGTTGGATCTCTGTCTCTTATAGACATCCTGGCTCTGTAGCCTCGAGGCCCCCACTGTTCTACTGCCCACTGCCCCAAATCAGCATATCAGCTTCTACATACACATGAGTATTCAATGTTTTGTTTCAATGTCTGGCTTCCTCACTTAGCATAATGTCCAGCATTTCTATCCATGTTGGTGCAAATGACAGAAACTCCTTCTTTTAAAGGTTTAATTTCGTATCACTGTGTATTACATTCTCTATTAGATTCTCTATATGCATTAAGGCTTTTTAGGTCTAAAGTGTCAATAAAGACTTGCCTGGGTTAAATCAGTTGAATAGAAATGAATTTATAATCTCTGCTTTTCCAGCACATTCTTTCTTCCTGTTCCCTCTCCCCCCAGATTGAATTCCTACACACTGAGCCTTCTTCTCATATTGTCTCTTGGACAGATACACATTCACTCTTAAGACTTCTTGCTTATTATCCTAAAATGGATGTAATCATTTCACACATTCTTTATCAGAGTGCTCTTGTGGAAGAATTAATTATATTTGTTGGCTTCCCCCCTTCTCCACACTTCACTAGTCACATCTGGAAGCATCCCTGGCATTCTGCTGGCTCAGTCTTCACACTTCCACTCTAGTTCCTAATACCTCTAGATTCTGGGTCTCTGTCCAATGCCTCACCTGGTCACATCCAGGGCACTTCCAGACTCCTAACAGGTCCTGTCCACATCTCTCAGCCATTGACGTTATCGTCTGCCTTGAGATCAGTTACAGAAATCTCATAGGTTCCATGCTGTGCCTTAAGTTCTTCCTCAGCCACTACCCACCTGAGCACTAAAAATATATGTTCCTCATGTCCCTGCCTGTGCCTTCTGCAGGGATCTTTTTCCTCCTTTCTAACGGGTTACCTCTCAGGACTCAGCCTCATCCAACCCACACATAAATTTGCCCTTTCCTTCCCTGACTATCTACGGCACTGGGAGCTCATCTCCCTACACACTTCCACTGTCTAGATCTCATCTCTGCTTCCAAGTATACTTGGCATTCAACACATGCCTTAGTACCTTCTAGATACTGGATCATTATAGAAAACAACAAATATTTTATAAATAAAGAAACAATAATTTTTCAAAGAGCCAAAATAATCAATTATTACAAATATTAAAAAGAAAAAGAAAACAGTTTTAGTCTGGGCAGTATACCACAAGAAGAAATCCAAACTGAATAGACTCCATTTTATCCCAGCATGGTGGTAAATACCTACAGTCTTGGCATCTAGGAGACTAAGGCAGGGGGATCATAAATTTAGGGACAGCCTAAACTACATATGGAGACATTGTCTTCCAGATACACACACACACACACACAGAAGGAATGAAGGAAGGAAGGAAGGAAGGAAGGAAGGAAGGAAGGAAGGAAGGAAGGAAGGAAGGAAGGGAGGGAAAGAAGGGGAGAGAAAGGTAGGGGAGGGATGGAGGGACAGAGAGAAAGAGAGAGAGAGAGAGAGAGAGAGAGAGAGAGAGAGAGAGAGAAGGAATGAGAAAGAGAAAGAAAGAGAGAGGGAAGGAAGGAAATAAAAGGGGAAGGAAAAGAGGGGAGATATGTCTTAGTTGTCTCCTTATGTAGTGAAGTGGACTTACGGTGGTCTTGTCCCGCATCTCTTCAAAGTTAGATTGTGATGATGTACCTGTCAGAAGCAGTGCCAGGCTTCTGGCCACCTGACATCTTTCTACCCCGCCTCCCATTGAGTCTACCCTCAAGGCATTAACATAAGAACATATATCAGTCTTGTCACTAGCAGCAACTCAGCTTGTACCGGGACCCTCTGCCTTCCAGGGTGTCCTCTTCCTCCACCTCTCCTTTAGTCTTCAAAGCTTCACTCCAGTCCTTTTGCCTGAGCTTGTCTCTCTTCTCACCTGAAGACGCATTAGATATCTGCCCTGGCTGTCCAGGTGTGTCATCGTTTTCTACAACTCCACACTATATCCACCAATCTTCTTAGCTGGTGAGGTACTCTGACTTTGAACTAACATTCTCTCTCTCTCTCTCTCTCTCTCTCTCTCTCTCTCTCTCTCTGTGTGTGTGTGTGTGTGTGTGTGTGCGCGCGCGCGCGCGTGTATGTGCATGTGTCTGTATATATATATGTATACATGGGTGTCTGTTCCCATGTGTACTGGTGCAAATGAAGAGCAGGTAGATATTAGCTATCTTTTTCAATTCCTTCTCCATCCTTTTCTAAAACAATGGCTCTAACTGAACTTGGAGTTAGCGGATTGACTAGTTACTCCCAGAAAGCTCTGAAGACCCACCTGTCTCTGCCTCCTCCCCAACACTAGGAATTTCCCCCACCCCCAAGCATGGATCACCACAGCCAACTTTCACATAAGTGCTGGAACTCTGAACTTAGGTCCTTGTGCTTGCACCAGTACCTTGCCCACTCAGCACTTTTTCCATCCCTGACCTTGAACTCTTCATTCCAATAATGACTACTGTTCTCTGTTCCTTGGTTCATTAATTGGTGTCACGAGACTATTAAAGTGGAAATGTGGATGCCCACTGACTACTACTGCTACTGCTACTGCTCCTCCTCCTCCTCCTCCTCCTCCTCCTCCTCCTCCTCCTCCTCCTTTTTCTTCTTCCATGAACTTAACAGGCACTGATATGATCACTTCTGACATTTAACATCAGAAGGAATAGAAAAATGACACTGGACTCAATTCTGTGTCAGCAATGACATTAATACCTCAAACAGCTAGACTCCTGGTGTAACAGAAGAGCTACCTGCCTGTCCAGGTCCATTATACCTCCTATTTCACTGAGAACCTCCTGGTTCCACCCTGATCTCCTACTCTCTCAAACAGAGTCTGCTCTAATATGGAAACTGAAGCATCACTCTCAACAACCGCCATGCCTGAGCAAAATATAAAATCTAAAAATTAAATTTCTAATGACGTTTCATGTATATTATATTAATTTAGCATCTGTGACCTAGAATGGCAAAATACATAGAAATCCAGATACCATGAAGGGTTTCACTAATTGAAAATTCATTACTTTCTCCAATTATGAAATATCAAAATAATTGCATCTCCAAACATGGCTGAATTGTATATGCCAGAAAAAGAAGAAGCAGAAAGAGATTTGATTCAATGTCCTCAAGCATATCTCCACATCATGATATTTTATTGAGCACCATGATGTATGCTTCCATATGTGATACTTGGTGTTTGGCAGTACAGTCTATGTTCATAGACAGCTCAAATTGAAAATAAAAATTTAAGTCTATAGATAGAGATTTAGGTTTCACCTACATAACATTTTTAGGTTTCAGTTACATCATCTGTGTTCACTTTGGCCCTCTATCCCTCACTTTTTAATTTTTCAAAACAAAGAATATGTCTATTCCTGGGTTCAAAGAAACATTCCTATTATAAGAAGAAGGGCAATGAGCAGACCAGAGCTAGTTTTCCCCATATCTCTCCAGAGACACAGATCTTAGTAGCCTGAGGGCTGCCTTTCCCAGTAGAGGGCAGGAAACCCCATCCTCAAGCTGCCCTAGAACCAGGGAAGGAGAGCCAGAATGTATGCACCACATACATGTTCCCTACAAGGCCCCAGGGAGATCACGTGTGTTACAGCCTCCTCTTATTTAGTCTTCTCAACTACTCTTTGAAATTGACTTCGGTCTTCTCTATGTGCAAGGTGACCTCAACATGTTGGAACAATAAACTCCTCCTGCTTTTTGCATGAGTTCCTGACTCCACATTGTCCTCTCAGGAGGACCCAGTAAGCTAAGGCTCATCAGAGTCTTACATTTGGTGCACCGGCCAGGAAACTGATCTCCTGGGAACACTGGAGTGATGAATTGGAGGTCTCCAGTGCAGGTACCTTTTTTGTCTGTCTTGTTCTTTGTCAAAGTCTGAGTCTGTAAGCCTGTCTGAACTTTGAGTTTGCTTGCAAGCGTCTGGGATGCTTGGGAAGCCTATGGTGTCTAGCAGTCATGTGCAGTGGGCAGACATGCCTTAATGTCACAACTGTGGGGGAATGAAGGGCACGTCAGGCCCTCCAGGAGAGAGCAGGAAGGTTCTGCTTCTTCTAGAAACAGCAAGACAATATGGTGGGAGCTGAGTCTTGCTTTAACCTGATTTATCTGGTCTGTTAATCTGGTCTGTTTCTGTGTGGTTAGAGCTGGCCAAGTAGCTCTATCATCTGGCTCCTGCCATATGAGCAGGAGGACCTGATTTGTTTCAATGCAGCTGGAGCTGGCTGGCTGAACAACTCTGTTCTACATCTGTGTAAGGGGTGAACTGGGCCCATGGAAGGGGCAAACTGTGTGTTGATTGTCTTTCTCTGTGTTCTTGGACCTGTATGCCCAGCCATGGATGGCAGGGTAGAGCAGTCTGTGTGGTAATTGCTTTTCTCTGTGTTTGTTGGTATCTCATTCTGTGTTTGTTGGTATCTCGTTCTGTGTTCTCAGACTTAGACTGTCTTAGACTGACAACATTATTTTGGATGTGGACAGACTGAAAGACAAGTTAGTTACTCTCTGCTTCTCCAAATGACCCACCCGAAGGGGCCTTTGACTTGCAGGTGATCAAAACAGTAGTGAAAGTCATTAGGCCAGAATCCCTTAGGCACTGGGACCTGGTGCCCTATACAGTTATCTGGAAGAATCTAGTGGAGCCCCCCCCCCCCATAGATAAAAGCCTTTCTTTTCACAAGACCCACCTCATAGGTTCCGGCCTTCAGGAAGAAGGAAGCATGAGAAGAGATCCGGACCTGAGAAGAAGCTGATCCTCCAAGGCCCTTCAACGGCAGACCTGTTACTCCAAGACCCTCCCTGTATCTCCCCTACCCTTGCCTCCATGGCCCTGCCAGCCACCAGCACCAATTCTGGGATCCGCAACCCATAGGGGACCAGGGAGAAGTGGGAGGAGACCTGAAAACCATTTCCCCTGATACTGCAGTGGCTCTCTCACTAAGGGCATATTTTTCAAGGGACTGATTACTCTCTTTGAAACTGTTTTATTTATAATGCAGGAAGCCAGAAAGAATACGTCCTCAGACATGGGGGCACCATCAATTGACCAGGCTGTCATGAACATCCAGCTTTCCCTGACTACACCTGACTGGGACTTTAATATGGCAAAAGGTAAGGGGCACCTGAAGGTCCACCACCAGACTCCATTGGCAGGTCTCAAGGGGGCCATATGGCAACCCACAAATTTGACCAAGGTATGTAAGATTAAACTGGGACCACACCCTTTCTAGAGCAGATCATAGCAGCATTCCACCAATATACACCCTATGACCCCAGGGGCAAGGAACATAAAACTTTTGTAGACAAGGCTAGTAGAGATATCAGGAAAAAGCTTCAGAGGCTAGAAAGACAAGATAAGTTGTTGAGGGATTTAGTGCAGATTGCTGAGAAAGTCTACCATTACAGGGAGACAGAGGAGAAGAAAGAAAGAAAAGCAACAGGGAAGGAATCTACAGAGAGTCCTGGCTAGAGTAGTTAGGGAATGCAGAGAAAAGGACTCCAACCAAAGAGAGACAGAAAACCCCTTGAAAAGGACCAGTGTGCATACTACAAGGAGAGGGGCCACTGGGCCTAAGAGTGCCCTAACGAACGGAAGTCGGGGGCAGGAAGTCCCAGGCCTTGGGAAGAGCACCGCAAAATAGTAAAGGTGTTAGCCTTGGGTAAAGACAATGACTAATGGAGATGGGATTTGGACCCTCTCCCCCAAAGCCAGGTAACTCTGAGAGTGGAGGGAAAACCCACTCTATTCTTGTTGGATACAGGGGCTCAACACTTGAAAGAATAGAAAATACAGCCTAACTCCGGCCTTCTGGGGGGCCCCAAACACTTCACATTCCAGAGCCCGCTCTTTGTGCTCTTTGTTAGAAACTAAGTAAAAGGTCACAGTCCAGAGCCTGCCCTTTAAGAGCTAGGCAGAAAGGCCTTGAATAGGTGATCCTGGCCCCATAAGGTAACTGGAAATGAGCTAAGCTTATCTTGCTTCTGTAAACTGCTTATGCCATTACTCCTATCCAGGAGTTCACACAGCTATAGACATCCAGGAAAATAGGAAGCTAATTGGTCCACTGAGCGCGGACTCCGATAATTTAAACTGATTGGTCTAAAAACTATGGAGTGGTACAAATCGATTGGCTCGCATTTCTTCGTGGGCTTTCCATGCTAAGAAATGATTGGTTTGTGACTCACGGGCTTTGTTGTAAACTTATAAAAGCTGCCGCAATTCGGCACTCAAGGTCCACAGTCCTCTAACCCTGCATGGTGTATGGCTGTGGAACCCAGAGTTCTGGAAAAAAGAAATCCTCATGCTATTGCATCAAGACTGTTTCTCGCGAGTGATTTGGGTGTTGCCTTCCGGGGCATGGGGTGCTGGGGCACCCTCGGTTTTTGGGGGTCTTACACACTCAGACCTCCAAGCTGATGGCCCTGTTTCCAAAAAAAGATCATGGGTCCAAGAAGCCACTGGTACTAAGATATATTCAAGGACTACCCAAAGAATAGTGGATTTATGCCACAGTGGCCCAGTATAGTCTGTAAAATGATATTTTACAGGCAGAGGTGAGAAAATGTCTCCTGGGAAGAACGGAACTCTTTCTTACATTCAGAAGCTGAAAATCTCAATTGGCAATTCTGATGGCTGGGATATGGTATAACCAAGCAAATATAGATATGTAAGAATCCATCTTGTAGCCAAAAAATTCTGCTATGCTTTGCTCCAAGCATTTATGTTATTATGGTAGAAAAGGCATTCCAGAAATTCCAGTCACAAGTTCCTTTCTAGTTTTTCTAGTCATTGCCTTTCAGGGCAGGTGGATCCTGAAACAATGGGCCCAGACTAAGGAGATTTACATCTTTCGAAGTCCCTGCCTTACAAATGAATATTGAGCAAGGTAGAAAGAATTTACACTTGACTTGGTTCCCTAGCTACCTTCCCTGACAAGTTAATCCAGTTCCGCCTTTAACTCTTGATTTTGCTTGCAGACAGGCTATCTTAGGCCCACCAGAATAGCAAGGAAAGTTTATGAGGAACTGCCTTTTGTTACAGGCCTCACCCAGGGAGTCCTTGAGCAAGGCAACCTTCTTATCCAGGTGTGATTCAGGATACAGTACATACTTAATACTCACGAAGACTCAATTGAGACTGGGGGGGGGGGGAGAGAGAGAGAGAGAGAGAGAGAGAGAGAGAGAGAGAGAGAGAGAGAGAGAGAGAGAGAGAGAGTAGATAACTTTTTACTCAGAGAGGCAGCAGATTTTTTTGCTACTCAGACACTCAGAGGAGGAATGAGTTAATTAGTTCATTCAGGCTGGGCCTAAGGGCTAACAGCCGATTAATTTACCAGGCTGGCCCAAAAAGCTGTAGCCAGTTAGTTTTACCAGACTAGGGGCTGCAACCAGAGCTAATCCCTGGAGCTGATCGCCAGGGGGCCTACCCTGGTCCTGGGTTTGGGGCCTACAATGGCCCCGGGCATGGCACAAAGAATGCAACCAGCAGACTAGGCAGAAGTACTCTTGGAAGACAGCATGAGCCAGGCAGCTTCCCAAATTCTACAATGCCGCCATTTTCGCCAGGAGGCTAGGCACCAGAATCATCCTTCTTCAGCTCCCTGGCCAGTGTGACATCGAGACCAAGATAAAGAAGCAGTTTAGCAGCATGGGCCCTGGACTTTGGGTAAACCCCCTGTATTTCCCAAGAAAGCCTAACTAGCCTTTTACAGATGTATGTGATGCTAAATTTGAGATGTTAACTTGACTGGACTTTGGGAGATACCCAAGAAATACATTCAGATTTCAAACCACCTCTGTGGTCATGTTAGTTTGTCATTTTCCGCTGGACCTGTGTCTTCCTGGACCAAAGAATCCTGGTTTTCCCGCAGCAGACTTCAGTCTGTAACAGATTTAGAGATTGACCAGGTATCACATTCATTAGGGCTGCCCTAGACTGTCCCGACCCTCTGTTAGGGTAAGCATTTTGGAGCCCCTCTAAAATGGGGCTCAGATATACTTCCTGCCTGACTGGTCACAACCAATTGGCCTGAAAAGAGAGACCTCTCAGACTGACCCCTGCTGAAAGCTACCTGGTTTACAGACGGGAGCAGTTTTCTCCAGGAAGGTCAGAGATGAGCCGGTGCTGTTGTGGTAGATGACATACATATTATCTGGGCAGAACAAACCTCTACCCCTTGGCATGTTGATGCAGAAAGTAGAGCTAATTGCCCTCATCAAGGCCTTGGCACTTGGAGTCAGGAAGAAAATTAGCATCTATACAGATAGCAGGTATGCTTCTGCCACAGCCTACATCCACAGGGATGTATGCCAAGAGAGAGGACTGCTCACATCAGAGGAAACAAACAGGAAATCTTGGACCTCTAGGATGCCCTAATAAAGCCAACAAGTGTATCATCAACTGCCCAGGACTCAGTGACCTGGGACAATAACCAGACAGATAAAGTGGCTCTGCAGGAGCCTATCATGGTTATGGGCCTGCAAGAAACACCTGCTGGGAAATGGGACTGGATTAAGGGATGGCTTCTAATATATATGCAAGAAAAAAGGATTCAGATTGCTAGCTACCCTACCAGCTATTACCAAGAGAAGGACAATGGTGCACACAAGAAGGGAGAACTATGCTCCCCAGAAAGTAAGCAAAAGGCTTACTAGGCCAAATGCACAGATGGACTCATTTAGGGTATAAAAAGCTTGTCCAAGCAGGTAAGAGACCTAAAGTATATATAATGGACCTCAGGTTCTGGGAGAATTTCTCCCCTAGGTCTTTTGTCCTGTTTACTTTTTGCTGCATAAGCATTCACTTGTAGGCACAACTTACACTGTTCTACTATATCTCTGGCCCAGAACCTGCTTTAACTCCTCCCCTTGTTTAACCACCTGCATATCCACCCTGCTGGGACCCTTACTTGTTCTCCTGCTAATGTTGGCCTTTGGCCCCTACATTTTGGACCACTTGGTCACTATTGTTAAGAAACACATAGTTATAGCACAGCTAATGATCTTAAATCAAAGATACAAAGAACTAGATACAGAAGATCAGGATTATTAGCTATCAGAATACCAGCAATTGCTTCAGGATTGAAGCATGCACAAAGAAAGGGGTTAATGAAAAGGTCAGCTCAGGAACTTTGGAAAATTCCACCAGACCCCTCTGGAAGGGAGAGGCTAAATTATATTCCTCAGACCACAGGGAGGTCCCTGTGGCTAGGGGAAGCCCAAAGTTATTCCAAGACCATTGGCAACCTACCTCATTCCCTAACAACCAATTAATTTAAAGGTAACACTGTTTTTCCAATCACATTGTGCCTAATGGCGGTTGCCTTGGGGACTGTATAAAGGCCCACTGGGTAGGCTGCTCGTGGTCATTCTGTTTCCATGTGCAGGGCAACCCCAACATGTTGGAACAATAAATTCCTCTTGCATTTGCATTGAAAACAAATAAATAGATGGCAGCTCACCCTCTATGAATCTCAAAGAAATTCCAGTCCTGCCCCGTGTCTGTCAGCTAGCCTGAAGCCCTGAACTCAGACTACTTAATACCAAGCTCTCTCTAGTAGACCAGTTGCTTTGATGTCATTGAACAAAGCCAAGTTTAATTCTGTGCCTCTAAACACTCTAGCCAATAAAACCCTGTGCTACATGGAGCTATATTACCTTTACTTACCAATGAAGCAGCCTGACCTCACGGTGCCTGACCCACAGCTAGCACCCACCGAATGACCTACTTTTTACAGACATCAGTTGAATGTCTACCATGCCCATGCCAAGGTTCACCTAGATATGGGGCAGCTGTGGGTTAATATGTATTATCAATCTCCAGCCTTCGGGTCTCAGCTGCCATGCCTCCATGTGGATTTTATTCCCCAACATCTTCTCTCTTCTACCTTTCCCTCTTACCCACAGTATCCTCCCTCAACTAATACCACTGATCAGTGGAAGAATTTGCATTATTTTGTGAGATTGCATTTAAAAAAATATTAGAAGGCTGGTTGCTGCCTAAGTCTCATTTGCCCTTCCTTCTGCCATAGATAGATGCTCTTCTATAAACCTGGATTCTAGCCATGGCCACCCACACAGGCCAGTGAGACCACCCTAAGACTAGTGACCTTTCCTCACTGATGGTGAATTCTTGTGTATATTCATAGTCCCCTTCCTGGATAAACTAGACTGCTCCTTGGAATATCTTCTCCAATCCCACATTCTGTTCATTTACACCAAATAAGAGCCAAGACCATGAAGATGGCCCTTCTAATATCTCAAGTATTACCACACAGAATAAGTGCATAGAAACACTCGTGAACAGCAACACCCCACACACACAGGTTACACACTTAGGAATCTCATAGATGGCCTCAACATGGGTGTCTGAGGGATCCTGGAATTCACTCATCCAATAAGAAAACACTTAACCAACATCTGGGGTTCTATTCACACAGCCCTTATGAACAGGGAGAACACATTCATAATAGCACACAGGCTAAACATGCACGAGGAATTATTTAAACAGCAATGTGAAGTCAGAAATGCTTACAAACATAAGCTTACCTATTGGAGAAAGCTCTAAAATAACTATATCAGTCTATGTGGCAGTTAAGGGTACTATTTTTCAATAACATCAATAGTAAATATGTCACCATGAATTTGGCAAGCATGTGATTCATTAGTTCAAAGTTACCTTAATAGCTATAAACTAATTCATTTATAAAATTGAATACTATAGTGAATATTTTAAAGATATATAACATAAAATGAGATTGATGCTGTTCTCACTGTGTTTATAAACTACTGAGGAAAGGAAGTACTGGACATGAAAAGGCAGTAGTGCCAAGGCTGTGGAATTCAAGTCCCTATACAGACTACTCAGCACTAAGGGACTACAACTTCCATTCAAATATTGTGTACAGTGAATGATTGCATCATGGTTTCTGCCTGAAAAAAAAAAATGTGACTCTGACAGGAGAGAGAGAGATAAAGGAAATAAAAGCCAAAGAGTTTGTTTAGTTGACAGTATCTCGGTATCTTTTGGCTTGTGAACCCAAGGGGAGCTGACAGTCCTGATATATTCCCAATTCTCAGCCACAGAATATGGCTGGAGTCACGATTGAGAAGACAGAAGAAACAGATTCCAGGAACAAAGATACAAGGAACAGAGAGGCACAGTGTCTGGAAGGGCTAGCCAGCGTGACAAGAGCAGGGGTCACTGAGGTTGGGAAGGGTGAGCCTAGTAGCTATGCCTCATAGCTAGGCTGAGAGACATATGCTTTGTTTTGAATGAAAGTCAGTATCAATCTATGGATCTCTCTGACAGGCAAGCTGTGAATACTGAGACAGGGCAATCATAAGTACTTCTTACATAAGCAACCCACCTGCAAAGATGATGAACCCCCGCAGAGCAATCATCTCCACTCTGTGCAGCATCTCCAAAGCATCCATGGGCTTCTGCAGCTGCCGGAAAACTTGACACATCTCAAAAACACTTAGGAAAAACAGAACATGGTGTTAATGGGTAAGTGTGAAACCTCTAAGCATGGCTGCAGGGTAAAAGGCTAAGTTATAACATGTGTAAGAACTGTCTCCTGATCTGACACTACCACGTTTACTTTGTACAAGCAAAGGAAAATGGCAGGTAAGCAGGCTGTTTCTAGAAAGCTTCCTGCTCTACTGCAGTCTGATTGATCTGCTAATACACTTGGTGTCTTATTTCTCTTCTTGTTTCATTCTCTTGAGGTACAAGAGATGGTCATTGAAGTGGTTAAAGGAAGATGACAACCATTGAAAGGATAAAGCCCGCACTCAATAACAGTGTAGACAGATTGAGGCGATACTGTTAAATAAGTCAGGAACAAAATGACAAATGTCATATGGCATCATTCATGTGGATTCGAAACAAGTTGATCTCATAGAAGTTGAGAATGGAAGGATGATTTCTAAAGACTAGAGTGATGGTTAGGGAGTGGACTGAGTCCCAGCTAGGAGCAAAACATAATGTTGTTCTATGACACAGTGAGATGGATACAGTTAACAGTAATACATGGTAAATTTCAAAACAGCTAGAAGAAATACATTTCAATGTTTGAAGGCACGGTCATAACCATTCAATCATACATTTGTATGAAAGAACTATTTTCTTCCCCATAAATAAACCTCAATTAAAATTAAATAGTAAAATTTTGAAACATGTTGTGTCATATGTTGAAGTACTATGTAGAAAGAAGCTACCTCAAAAAAGCAAAAAAGAAGAAAGGAGGGAAGGAGGGAGAGGGGGAGAGAGAGAAGAAGAGGAGGAGGAGAAGAAGAGGAGAGGAGGGAAGGGGAGGAGAGGAGAGGAGAGGGAGGAGGAGAGGAGGAAGAGGAAAAGGGGAGAGGAGAGGAGAGGAGAGGAGAGGAGAGGAGAGGAGAAGAGAAACAGGAAGGAAGGAAGGAAGGAAGGAAGGAAGGAAGGAAGGAAGGAAGGAAGGAAGGAAGGAAGGAAGGAAGGAAGGAAGGAAGGAAGGAAGGAAGGGAGGGAGGGAGGGAGGGAGGGAGGGAGGGAGGGAGGGAGGGAGGGAGGGAGGGAGGGAGGGAGGGAGAGAAATGAAGGTATGTAAAATGAAAGCTTTAGCTGTGGAGAACTGAAAATCTCAGTTGAAAGCTGACTTGAGAGAACAAAAGTGGCCAGGAGGCCAGGATTACCTCCAATTTGAAAGAAAATCCCAAGCAGAACAGGACACTCAAGCACTGTAGTTGAGGATCAAAGACAGTGAGGAGATAAAGCAGCAGTCCCTGGAAGCCAGCATTTAAAATGTGAAACAATGAGACATCTGTTTCACCAAGTAAGGACATCATTCCAAGCCATAAAAAATGATCATATTCAAAGGATAGTTCTGTAGCAACATAACAGGAAGTAGGTCAGCCTGTCTGGTGGCAAATGAGACAGTATTTACATAACATCTCTAAACTGCCACATGGGGTTGACAGAAAAGTAAGCAGACAAGGACCACAGGATAGCGAGCCTTGCCACACCCAGGAATCACAGCTGAGTCAGGGGCAGCCTCCTGTGATTCTGTACATCAAAGGGCACAAATCCCCCAGCCCAAGGCAGCAGGCTAATGCCAGAGCTGGATTTCATGATACTGGAGCTTTGAAGAACAAGTTTCCAGCAAGGTATGGGGGCACATACCTTTAACAGTAGTACACTGGAGGCTGAGGATTTTGAGTTCAATGCCAGTCTTATAATCTACCATTTAGGGATGGGGGGGCTTAGAGGCAAATCATCATTGAGGGCTGAGTTTAAGGAAGGCAAGAGTCATTAGATACCTGTTCAGTTCCTATGGTTAGTTACAACTGCAAGCATAACCTTTGACTGAACTGGATATTTCACATTCATGACTACATACCCAATATCGGTTCTTGTGGTGGCTGTGATTATATGTGTGACCGACATACCCGATTTGTTGATATTTTACAATTCATTGTGCTATTGTTTTATTGGCATATAATAACAACACATTTACTGAGATACAAAGTAGTGCTACTGATGCAATACATGCATAGGTGCAGTAGTCAATCTATCCTCTCAAATGTGATGTATATATCCGGTCTCAAAACAAGTGACTAGAAAGAAAGGCTTTTACTTTTGGATTGAAAAAAGTAAATTAATCCAAATCATACTTGGATGCCAAATAATGAGGCAAACATGGAAAAGAAATTACTGACTTGGATCACTGTGTGTGAATGCTGGCTTCAAAGGGTAATGGGAGGTAAAATTGAGAAAACTGCTTACTCTGGTTTGATAGGAGTGCTTCTTGTGATGCAAGTACTACTGTACTATAGTAAGAAATAAATTAAGAAAATGGATTAAAATACCTTTGCTCAGCTTGTGGATCCTCCTGCCAGTGTTCAATCGATACAAATAATGCCTTCAGGAATTTCTGGAGGTATGATATTGGTTCTGAGCCATGAGGAATTGCCATTTCTTCCTTGGTCCTCCCATCCTCTGCTGATGTGATGTTCTGATGAACGGCTGAGTTAGGAAAACTGTTGTAATCTGGGTGAAGCAAAGTGTGCATGAAATGTGTCCACTGAGTGTTGTTTTGGGGAAGCCCTTCCCTTGAGAAGCCTGCTCCACTGAGACCAATCAGGACTGCCTTTGCAAGCTGATAGCGAGTGGTGTTCTGACTCAATGACAAATCAGAAAATGAATCTTGGTTGAAGTCATCTCGATACTCACTGTGAATTCTGCTAGAGGCCTCTACAACTGATTCTATGGTTTTTAAAAGATCATTTGGATGCTGGGCGAATGCCAACAGAAGATTAAAAATATCCCAGTTACCTTCCTTCAAGCCATTCCAAAGAGCTTGTAAGGTGAGGTCAATCACCATTTTCAAAAACGTCTCTCTTTCTGTGCTGTTATCTGTTAACATTCCACTCAAAAAGTGGATGACATTATGATTTCTCTCCTGTTTCGGGACCTGAGGATGGCTGGGAGAAGAGAGCCCATAAAGCTTCAAGAAGTCCATTTGGTTGGTTATGTTACTTATAGGGACTAAACAATCTAGAATTTCTTCCCCTAAGTCAGCAGCACCAATAGAGAAATTTTGAGTCCTGTTTTTAATCATCGCCCCAAAATGGTCCCAATCTCTCAAGCTGATTTTTATAGAAATTAAGGTTTCAGCCATTTCTTCCAAGGTCTCAGAAAAGTCTCTGGATTGGTTGACATATTTTGAAAGTATGCTAGATGACATGCTGAAAACATTAGAGTCCTGTGATACGTTAGGTGTGACTCCAATCATCCCAAAGACCAAGTCAAGAAATGGTATCAACAAATCCTTTGTCTTTACAAATATGAAAGGATCTACTTTTTTCAAAGTAGTTATTTGTTTCACATGATGTTGAGCACTTTGTAGCATGATAGAATACAAAGTGTCAAAGAATTTCCCGGAGTCCTCTGTATTAAAGATGGAAAGGGTTTCCAACATTGTAGCCATCTTTCCTGAGACATTTTTGGCTAGGTTGAGAAGTCTCACCATAGAATCCACTGATAAAACAAGATGGCCTAGTTCAGCAGTGCTATTCACCAACATAGTCAGAGTTTTAGATATTTCTAAGGCTGACTCCAGGGCATGATTTTCTTCACCAACTCGGGAAATGGCACCAAATAACCTCATAGTTGATTCTAGTATCTCTCTGTTTCTTAGAGGGAATGAACTGTTGACAACAGAAAACAATTCACTTAGCTTAGCAACCATGGCATGTTGGAACATAGGATAGGAGGAGTAGCAGGCCCCAGTAGTTGGGTATAAGACAGTGTCTATAATAGTAGCCATTTCTGCAGAACTTTCCTGTACAAGGTGGAGAACAGACTTGAGATTTTGGTTGAATTTAGAGAGATCCTCAGAAGTATTAACTTGGGAGAGAAACTGAGCCACTACAGTAAACAAGTCCAAATGGTCTTCAGTGTCAGTTTTCACTGTAGGATCCCTTGGATGGATGTGAGATAAACCTTTCAGGACTCCAGAGAGTTCTTGATTATCTACTGAAAATGAGTCTTTAATCAGATAATATACAGTCTTGAGACTTGAGAAAATGTTCATCAATGGGTTCTTGTTCATCCAGTTAAGGAATGGATCCAGTTTCAGAATTTCAACAATTTTATCTCTAGGAACAAAAGTGAAAATTTACATATTTTTAATTTCATTTTTTATAAATTAATAATGAAAAGATTGAAATATGATTAATCATGATTTTATTTGTTTTACAATAATATCATAGGAAGATGATATTCAGTAAAGGATTGAGATCCTAAAATAGTTCAGTGAAGCCTGACATTTTGTTATCAAATAATGAAAGCAGTAAAGAAATTTCATAGGCAATATTGTGATGATTCTTTGAATGTAACAATATGAAAAGCCTCATGTTTGCTTTTAGAAAAGAGATCTAGAAAGACTATATAGTGATTCTCCTTTTTTACTTCCATAAAGAGATTTTAAGCATTAAAAATAAAAAAAATGGATAAATGGGCTACATTAAATTTTATAATGCTCTTCAACAATAGAAACCATGAAGGAAGAACCAATTAGATAATTGAAGCATACACATATATAATTGAAGGATATATATCCATATATGTATATGTATGAGTATTATATATATATATATATATATATATATATACTCTGATAAACTAGTATCAAGAATATAAAAGTGAATCTCAACAACTACCAATGGGCCAATTTATAGTTTGAGGTTCTCAACTTTAAGAAAATGACATTTAAAATTATAAAGAGATTCTTCCATAGTCTCACCAGGTTGGCAAATCAGAATTTATTTAAACAGTCCTAGACTGTAAAGCCAAGGCTGTAGAGCCACAGAGAACCTCAGATCTGATCAGAGTGATAACTAAGGCAAGATCTTATGAAATCATTATCATTGAGGTTGTGTATATAGTATTTTCTACACCAGAATTCTTGTGAGTTTAGGCTACACAAAGACCTGCATTTGTTAACAATTCCCATTCATTCTCACACAGCCAATCCCACTTAAATGTATCAGGTTCCAAACATGCTGAAGGTATAGGGTTTGGTGAGAGGAGAAGGGGAGATCCAAAGGTAACAAGAAAATGATAAATAGCATCCTCCTTACACAATGATTCTTGATCTAATCAGTTAACATCTGGAAAAGCAGAAAGCCTATTTATATCTTGTTCTGAATTTTAAGAATTCTAGCAGATTATTCAGTCAATTTGTAATGGTCTGTGATATAATGTAGACCAGTAGACCCAACATTTCTTTTCCTACAAGTGTCTAAGCTGGGTGGACTACAGAGGAGAATTCCTTGAAAGAAAAAAATGGAAGTTGATAGCCATTCTATAACCCAAACATGCCTCTTCTCAGCTACAAATATCAAAACTAACGTAAGATCCTGTTGAGTAGGGGTCTTTCACAAGTGCTTAAAGTCACTAATAAATTAACTTCAGGGCATTCAGAAAGAAACTTATTAAAAGCGCCTGACAGACTCAGTCAGAAGGCTGTGTGAGTCTCTAAGACCCTCTATCCTAGAAATTGCAGAATCAGCGGGTAGGCAGCTTTTGACCTGTGGATCTCTCTTGTTAACCACCTCTTCAGACTGCAAACTCTAGCTCATGACACACAAGGTGTTTCTGTTGCTTTGGTTGTCTCTTCTTACACGCTCTTCCTCTGAGGTTCAACATGCTTACCTGGTCTTCGGAGTCACAGGAATCAACTTCCTGTGATACATGGTTGCTGTACCACTTGCCCCTGCATGTTTCCCATGTAATATAATACAGAGGAAATAAGATTTCACTTGAGAACTTTCATTACTAACATTCAGAGATATTTTAGAAAACTGTAAATAGAGATAATATGACTATTTTAATGGTTCGTGAATAATTGGAAACAAATATTTAATCTTGTATTTGTGATATATATATATATATATATATATATATATCCAAAAGAAGTTTTTCACTTGTATATAGGAAAGAATGTATTGTCTTTATAATTTGAATTTAAAATTAGTTCCAACCCTCCCTTCATGTATACGCAGTTTGTCCATGGCTGCTGGACTTGATCAACAGAAGCTAGATTTGAATGTTTACTGGTTAAGTAGAAATTGAAATTGTGTTAGCTTAATGCAGTCATAAAATGATCATTGTGAGAAAAATCACTTCAAAGGCCATTCCAAACTCCTGTTGGCACAGGAGCTATGATAGACATTTTTCTACTCCAGAAAGTGAGCCTGCTAGACTGCACCACCAGCATGACTAGGTGAAACAAAGGTACACTCACCTCATCTCTGCAGTGACATCGCTGTGGAAGTCTTTTAGCAGGAGGGATATTTTATTTTCATGCAATCCATTTAGCAAGGATGAGAAGAATGTCTCCAGAAGCTGCTTCAGGAAATCCTCTGTGCTTCCTGCAGCTTCCCCGTCATTTTTGGACTGCATGTGGTTCGAGATGAGATTCAGGAAATCTGCTATTTGAAGGCTGGTGCCACTGAAGCTGGGAGCTGCTTCCTGAGATAGCTCAGCAACATTACTTCCTGAATTCATCACAATGCTTTCAAGAAGCCACTGCACAGCTGAGAGGTCAGTGAGCTCTTCTTGATTCAGCATATGGCCAAGAAAGCCAGCATCAAAATTGTCTTCTCTAGATCGGTTTCTGAGATAGCCCAAATACATAGTAAAATCCCCGGCCAACATAATTACATCAGTTGAATTCCCACTTGCCATAGCATTGAGTAGTTTTTGCATAAACCTAAGGAAATCTTCATTTTCATACTCATGTAGCCAGTATTTTATGAGAAATAAAAAACCTTCAATAACTTCTGACGTTTTCACTGGTGATGAATCCAGGAGTTCCAGAAGTTGAGGAAGTTCCACAGTTGTGTTTTGAAGACCTATGCCTTGGATCTTTTTGTTAATATTAGAATGTAACTGTCCTAGACTCAAGTTACTGGTTAGGTCTTTGGCAACCTGTTTAAAGTCCAGCCACAGTTCTTCAAAGTTGTAAGTTGCATTATCATTTTTAAATAAAGTCCTATCTGTATGATTTCCATTCAGAAAGTTTGTGATTGGAGAGAGCAGATAATGAGTATTATTTCTTAAAGTCCAAGTAGCAGAAATCAATTTGAATAATCTTTCCAAATTTAAGAAAACATTATTTTGGACAGTCTTCCCTGTGCCTTTAGTGAGGGTAAGAATCTTACCTAAGTTACCTAGCTTGTCCAGACTGTTTTCACCAAGTGGTATTTTTGTAAAATTGATATATTTTAGCTTTTCTATGATTTGCAAAGCACCTTGCTTTATGGTGCTGCTCAGACAGAGTTCTGAGATGCTGCCATTACCTTGAATCCAAGAAGATGACATGAAGGGTAATACCTTATGCCAAAATCCCTGCAGAGCTTTCACAAGTAAATTTTTAACATGAAAAGTCTCCAACAGCTCTGAGAGAATGGAATTCCAGTCTGCTAGCTCATGGACAGCACAGACCACTTTCCTGGTTATTTCCACTCTAGACTTTTCGCCTCTGCACTGTGAGTCACGTGGGGGTAGCAGGTGAAGAAGATCCAGTAAACTAGTCACCATGTGTAAAAAGGACAAAGACATTTGTCTCTGGATATTACAGCCTTCTACCTTAGGGTTTTTCTCAAGCCTGAAACTTGTGTAGTTTGAGCACCAAACCCTGCTAAGACACATCAAAGCCTCTGAAACAATAGCTGGCTCATCTTCTACCAACTCAACAGTATCCCGAAGAGTTTTAACCATATGAGCAAAGTCTTCCTTGGTGATATTGAACATGGTTATGCCATGAAGAAGGGTAAAGTTATAGACATCCCCGAGGCTTTCTGTGATGTTTTTGTCTGTGATTCTCTGAAGGAGCTCCACAATGTGGGGAAGAGCATAATATACATCCAACACAGTATCCACCACATCCTTGGGAAGCAGACGGGAGAGACGCAGCAGGTGGCTAACACTCCAGGAATGGGAGCTGTCCACAAATTTTTCCAATAAGCCCACAAGCATATCGACCCCTAAATGGCTGATGCCTGCTCTGCTGAGATTCTTAAAGAAACTCATTAGGATTTCACTGTTTTCTCCAAGCTGGCCTACTAAGAGCTCTATGTCTGCCTTCTTGAGAGAATGCAAGAAAGATGTCACTTTCTTTAAAGCTTGAGCATGATCTGAACTTTGTGGAATATTGAAATGGACAGCAGGCATTAAAAAATTGAACACATCCCGTGTCAATTGGATACCAAGATACACAGCTTTCAATATTTCATGCGGGACTACTTCTGATGAATTCTGAAGATTATGAGTTAAGTTGAGAGCAAAGTAGTTAGCTAAGTTGTAAATTGATTTGGCTAAATGGCTTATATCTCCTTCCTTTGGACTGGTAGAGAATATACTATACATTGTTTCAGTGTTAGAAGAGGAATTATTTCCAAGGACACTATGGAAAATACCTTTTAAAAACTTCTGCATTTCCTTCCCCAATGCTATGATGTGCTGCCAAATATTCTGAAACTGGTCAGGAGTGTCATCTGACATTTCCATAGGTCTTAGAAGCAAATCCTTAAAGTGCTTCCAGTTGGACTGAGAAGCAACATTGAGATATTCTGTTAAGTTGGTGATGATCATGCCTACTTGCTTAGTGGACTCATTGAAAAGAGCTAATAAAATGTCAACATTAGGCACATTCTCTTTTTCCAAGCCTGTAGTAACTATAATATTTAGAAAGTCAGTTATGTCTTTCAGGTAAATATTTACACAATTTATATTTGACTCATTCTGTGGACAAATGGGTTTCTTCTTATTTAGCATCCAAGTTAAAATTTTCAATACATAGCTCATTTTGTTCCCCATATCCTTAAAGTTTCCCAGTATGTTATGACTATGGCTGGTTAAGGAACTTGAGTTATACATTATACAGAGATGGTTTGCGATATCTATCCATGTGATGCACCCTTCCAGGCTGCTACTTGTGTTCTTTGATGAAAATATAGAACTTAACATGGCCAGAATATGTGCTGGCTTATTAGAAGTGTTCACAGGTAATAAGCTATCTTTGAAAATCAACTCAGTGATTCTCTGGAAAATATCAGCACATGATAATAAAGTTCCACCCTGTGACACATTCCTAAGAAATAATATCATTTCTTTCAGCTCAGTGATGACACCTGCAAATTTGGCTCGATGATCAGTGAGATCATTTGAAAGAAAGTTATTGATCAACTCCACATTTCTATCCGCAAAGTCTGAGGCTTTGCTTAACTCAATGAAGATATCAAACAGGGAATATAAAAAATCCCTGCTTGCATTTTTCATTGGAAATGTCTTCAGCTGGTATAGCGAAGTTTCCATGGTGATGAAAGATTTCTCTACGTGGTCCAGGTTAAGTGATTGTACTGCACTTAATTCATTACCAAATGCTACCCAAAGATCCCTGAGGTCCTGAAGGCCATCCCAGTCATGAGAGTCATTCTCCTGAGTTACATTTCTAAGCAAATTTAATATGAGCCTAGCAGTGTGATATGTGGGAACTATTCCTTGGCAGTCTTTAGAAATATTCCCATAATTTCTTAGGTCATCCAAAAGCTGAGTGATACTAACATGAAGAGGAATAAAAACATTCAGGTCCAGATTAAATATTTGGGAAATGCTTCTCCAGATCTCAGTCCACGTCTGAACCCATGAAAGGGTGCAGTGGATGGCCGTGAATTCACTGATCGTACTGCCATTTACTGAGAGGTTGGGGAAAAAATGTGTCCATGGAAAAGGAAGGGAGGACCCCTCATTTCCTGAATAACTCACAGAAGAAATGGTACCATTTTCCTGAATGAAGCATTCATTCGCCAACAGGGTTTCCACTGAACCATTAAAAAACTGAGTGACATACTGAAGAAAAGAAACACGAAAGCCTTCATCTGCTGAGAACAGCTGCCTGAGGCCTGTCAAACTAGCATGAATCACTGCTTCCGCTGGCCCCCCTCTCACCATCAGGGACTGGGCTTGAAGTTCTAAAAAGTTGAAAATTGAAAGCAACTTCTGACAGTAAGATACTTCAGGTATCATCCCAAGAGCCTCTGTTGTCTCCGACAAAAACAAAAGTGCTTCTCTGATGTTTTGGACATTAAACTGCTTTAGGAGGTCCAAAATGTGTCTGGATATTTGAGAAAGATAAGTTATCAGAGGCTGTCTATTCTGAATATTGAAGAATTTATGAAGATATTGATAGAATGAAGAATAGGTTTGCAGAAATAGAGCTATGTCTTTGTCCTTGAAGATGTTTATGTATATATGAGTCAAAAAGTTATCCAGTTCTTGTTTTTGTGGCTCAGAAAGGGCTGAGAAAAGTTCAGATGTATTCTGCAGAACATAGATGGTGTTCAGAGCTTTTGAGACTTGTTTCTGTGTCAGAAAGCTAAGTTCACAGAGACTATACATTGTAGTCTCACTTAAATGTAGAAAGTCTGCATTCATGGCTAGTGATTTGGGCCAATCAGATTGGAACAATTGGGAGAAATTAAAGCGTTTACAAAGAATTTTTTCATATTCTGCAACAGAAAAATTTGCAAGTGTAGAAAAGATTTCAATATTAGCTCTTTCTTCTTGTGAAATACCATTCAGCCAGAATTCTTGCAATTCTGAATTAATTTCAAGAAGTAGTAATTCTAAAATATTCAAAATATTTTTGGATTCCTTCTTCATCCAATGATTTTTAAGTCTTTGAATTTTTTCAATGACGAGCTTATCAAATTCCAGAAGTTTCTGAGCAGCACCATCAGATGAGTCTGCCTTTAAACTTTTTAAATGAGTTATCCATGAAACACTTCTATTCAGAACAAGCTCCGTGAGAGAAGAAAGATTATGAAAGTCAGGAGCAGTAAATGAGACAGAAGGATTAGATGATAATCTCTCCACAAACTCCACAAATGACAAAAGAATGTTCATCTGTCCATTTTCAAGGGTGTGCAACATCTTGTCCACCACTAGAAGGTGCTTTGTAAAATAGAAGGCCCTACAATACAGATAGAATTGTTTTTATTATCAGAAAGAAAAGTTAATTCAATGCCTCAAAATTCTATGATATTTACAGAAATGTAATGATTTATAGTGATCAAAACATAAAATTTTCAAGACAGTGAATTTTTTACTTCATGTCAAACTAATCTGAGCATCTATTACTATGTGAGAAATCCCAACAGGGCCATATATACTTAAAATTTTTTTCTACTACCAGAAGGAATACATACTAAATCCCATTACTTTGTTAATCAATACATATGACTGTTAAGCACAAGTCAGCTAGTTGTGCCTGTTGAATATGTTTTCATATTTCCTTTCAAAAGGAAGTGGGCTATAGAGATTGATCAAGCAGTGGGATGCATCAGAAACTTTGCCTGAATCAGTGTGACCAGCTGACTCACACTCCTTCCAGCACAAATGGCTGCTTCTACCATCATGCCTTGCCTACCTGGATAGACTGAAATTCCCCGAGATCATGAGCTAAAATAAATCTCTCCTCCATGAAGTTGATGTCTAGAATTTTGCCACAGCAATCAGGATAGTGCCTGATACAGACAGTAAGTCAGCACATTTCACAGGCAAAATATAAGCCATAATGCCAGAGTAACAGTGCAACAGATGCACAATACCAGAGTAATGCTACAATAAACACCCATCACATTACCGCCTGGAAAGGACTCTCACCTGCAGTCCTACTTCATCCCCATGACAGCATTTGGAAGCACATGTCAATATTTTAATCTTATGAAAAAAAAATTCTGATTTTCTTTAATTAATGAAATTGCACTGTTAGCATATGGCAAGAACAAAGCCAAAGTTGTGTTGGTCTCTCTCTCTCTCTCTCTCTCTCTCTCTCTCTCTCTCTCTCTGTGTGTGTGTGTGTGTGTGTGTGTGTGTGTACACTGAAATCAGCTTCCTTGACATAAGTTGTAATTAATCTCTAATATTTCCATCCCTTAATTCAATGCTGAATTAACTATAACTTCTTGGGTTAACAATTCCATATTAACTCTATTGAGTTCACAGATATAAAACATAGCATCCCTTTAGAGCACATTAAGATTGGTTTTGTTGCACTCACTAAAGCTATTAAATAATTGAGATTTTCAGGACATAGAATGTGCAGGTATTCTATGATCTCCAGAGGTCATGCCACTGTCCTTCCTCCTGTGCCCATGGGGAAGGCTTCAGCAGGTAATGAAATTCATGTCTAGGAACAAAATGCTTGCAAAAGTTGGCATTCGAAAGAGCCCCTTGGGAAATCTGTAAACACAGAGAAACCTGGTCCCTGGATACAGGATTCATCACGTTGGAGTGAGGATCAACACTCAGAGCTTCAACAAACTTCACAGGTAAGTTTGGTCCCCTCCTGAGTCTAAGTTCTACTATCATATGCAAAGTTCCTGCCCTACCCAACCCCAGCATAGCTCCCAAACTTGAGTGATTCAACCAGGGCACAAATTCTGTAACCATAAACTACAGTTTAGGAAAATCCTATTCCTGTAGTCACACACCTAATAGACAAATGCTGGGTACCTGATATGAAACACCGCCACTGCTTAAATGGAGCTCATAGCCATTAAATAATGTAGCCTACGACTGACATTTGCTAATGATAGTTAATACCTGACAGTTGAAACTTACGTAGTTATGGAAGTTATTGGAGACTTCTTAAAGTTATTAAAAAATACAAAATAATTATCAATGATGACTTTCCAATCCAAGTCTTGTGTATAACAAGGCGAGTCCTCAGAGAAAGCTAAAAAGAAACATCAGCAAGCTGAGTACAAAGGGCAAGCAAAATATGCAGCAGATCATCCTAGTCTGTTTGAAAAACAGTGAAGTAGGTTTGGAAATTTTGTCATTTGACATCTGCTTCCAGTCATGATGACACAATGGTCCGATGAGCAGTGCAGAACAGAACATAGATTCATGTAAGAAGGTTCCTAATACTCTGATGCTTTAATAACAGTTCCTCATATTGTGGTGACCCTAAACCATAAATATTTTATTGCTAGTTTATATGTTTTTCTTCTGTTATGAATCACAATGTAAATATCCACTATTCAGGAGATCAGATATGTAACACTGAAGGGGTCATGATGCATAGGCTGAGAATCACAGTTTTAGGACAATGTACAAGGAGGAGGTAGGTGGCTTGGAGCTCAGTGCACATACTGGGTTGGGATGAAGCTTAGATTCTGAGAGAAACAAGGCCTGGGAGGGGTCTGCCGAGTGTATGCTTCCCTCTAGTATACAGATGAGAACTAATTAATCATGTGAGGACACTGCTGAGAAAAGAAAGCTTCACCCCACAACATTAAAGATACTTGTTTAATGGTCACACAATAACAAGAATATAACTCTATTTTGCTCATAGCTATATTGGAACACTTTACAGTTTCATCAATTTACCACGTACCTCAAACAAAAAAGGATTTTCACTAATTATAGGCAATCTCTAAAGATGCCTGAGATGAGACGCATATCTTTAAAGCAGACGCATCCAGCCTCTTGACATTACAATATGTTGTTATCATCTACAAACATATTAGGTCATAGGTGTGACTTTCTTAAGATGTACATTGCATGAGTCGCAGATTCAACACATTATACTTCGAAGCATCCATAGAGTTAGGAATGTAGCTCAGTGGAAGAGCATTTGCTTAGCAAGTACAAAGCCTGGTGTTTGAATAGTCACAGATAGGAAGCTAGGAAGCCAGGAATTTAAAGGAATAAGATAATGATAAGAATGAAAAACAGCTAGCTCAGATTAAGGATCAAATGTGTATTTGGCATCCAGTGAAAAATTCCACACATACAGAGAAGGAAATATGATGAAGAAAAACAATTGGTCAAAATAGATAGAAAGATGGGATGAGGAACAACATGAACTACACACACATAGTTTGTGTTATTCAATTTACACCCTATCATTTACACAGTTATGAGACAAAGATCATCAGATTAGAGAAGAACTAGCCATACACTCTATGTAAGAAATAACTTAAAATATGAAGACAAAAATTTTTTAAAAAGACATATGAACCTCTACATTAATAAAAATCCATCAAGAGATATAGAATCCAGATAGTAATGTCATCATTTCATGATGTTGACGACATCAAGTCATCAAAAAGGCACAATGATTCCAAATAGATGCATACTTGATAGCACAATTCCACAACACAGGTGATAAAAACAAATCACAAAGATAAACAGGCTAATTCATGCCATACTCTGAGATATAATTAGACATGGAGACAAAGTATCAGCAAAAATAGAGAATTTGCATAACTCTGCTAACAATGAACACTACCTGATGTTCAAGAACTATTCCTCCCAGCACCAAAACAGGACTGATTCCCTCCCTAGACACATGGAACAATTACCAAAATCTCATTTTCTAGACCCTAAAACAAATGACAAAAAGTTAACGGGACTGGTGGTATAAAGAGTGTTCACCAACCAAGAATGAATTAAGTAGAAAACAACAACAGAAACTTAACAGAAAATACTACATATTTGAAAATGAAATAACACGTTGGCAAATTACTCATGGATTAGAAAAAAATAAAAAGATATATACACATTTATCTATTTTAAACGTCTTAGTTTGTTATGGTTTTTTCTAAATAAAAATATTTCTAACTTCCAGCAAGCGACTTAACCTCTTTAGCATCTATTTCTCAAGTAAAATTGCATAAGAGTTACATTCATTATGCCTCATCAAGCTCCCACTAAAATAACAAAGTGCCTATAGGGGGAAAATGGAAACACTCCAGAAATTAAGTCAGAGGTATGTGATACTGCATAAGAAATAAGTTGGTGCCATCAGAAAACCGAGCAGTGAAACGAAAAGAAATTAAGTAAAAGAAGATAAAATCTACAGTCAACTCTTCTGCTGTTCTTCATGAAAAAAAAAAAAAAAAAGTTCAATCCACATGTTCATTCCACTGGCAAAGGATAGGAAAGCAGCGTCTATTACATATACCTTCAGTTCGTTCTAGATACCTCAATCATGGGTCATCATGATAAAAACATTGTTTCTTTTTTTTAAGTTTTATCAAGGATAAAAAATAATATCCTTGATATTGCTGGCTAGCTCAATTAAATCTATCAGATTCAATATTTGTTCTCAAGTCCATCTGCTTCTAAAGCCCATACTATCATACCACACTCCTGCTTGGTCTACGAAGCAAAACTGTACTCTATAATATACAATAGGCAAATCTGTTCACTGGGCTGTGTCATGTCTCCCTCGTGCCACATTCCTACCGTTTGCAGTTCTTTCATTTTTGTTGCCTGCTTAAAAGAGGAAGGAAGGATAAGTAATGTGTAATCTAAAGATGCACACACAGCTGCAGGGTGTTTTGAAAAGGTTTGCTATGTGGTGATTTCCAAATGTTTCTATGCTTACATGTTCCTTGGACATCTCAAAATGTACATTTTGACTATTCTGCAGGTCTAAGTTAGGGCTGCAATCTGCATTGCTAATGACATGCCAGATGCTGCTGCTGCTGCTATTCCAGGGACCACACTGTTAGTAACAAGGATGTAGGCAATTAGTTGTATACAGTACACATACCATATGCAAAAAAAAAAGTCCACAATCTACTAAATATACTGAATATCTCAGTTATTATTTATCAGCTTTCTTACTAGCTATGCAGCTCTCCATCTGACAGCTAAAATTGCTGAAAATTTTTAAAATTTAAAAAGGTTTCATAATTTGAAAGCTTAGAAAGATTTTCTAATCTGATTAAGAATGGGAAACTACAAGGAGAAAGCATAGGGACACTTCTTTCTGTTTCTGTCTGTTAGTTGTATTCATTCATCAAATCCTGATTCATATGATGAGTTGTATTAGCTGCTCTGTGAACACAAGCATTACCTGGAACTAACATCTAGTTGTGTCTGTTTCTCCCACTAGCTTGAACTCCATTAGGCTTCTCCATTGAGCCATAGGACATCTGTGATGTCCTTAATTTAAAAGATGACTTTCCTTTCCAATAGTCAAGTAAACACAGGCTATAGCAGTGGTTCTTAACCTTCCTAATGTGTGATCTTTATTATAGTTGCTCACATTGTGGTGACCCTCAATCATGAGATTATTTCATCGCTATTTCATAACTGTAATTTTGCTACTGTTATGAATCATATTAAATATATCTGATAAGCAGAATATCTGATGTGTGATCCTGTGAAATGAACAATTGACCTCCAAAGTGGTTGTAACCCACAGGTTGAGAACCACTGGTCTAGACAGACAGATATCCATTCTCTTCTTGATCATCCCAATAAAAAGAAACTGAGATGGTAGCCCCTTCCAATTCTAGGTTCCTTAACTGTCAACACATTTTCCCTAGAGGGCTTCCAATTGAAAGATCAAACACATGTCTTTTTCTGAATCATCTCCCAAAGAGTTGTAAAACAACAAGAGAAAACAAAGTTATGTAGTTCACAGATGAAATGGAAGGAAAAGAGTAGCAGATGGCAGCTGCTAACATCTGCAAGTAGGAAAACAAGTGGACAAAGGGAGAGCAGAAATGCAAAAGTCAGAGCTTATACTTGAAGAGGAGAATGTCTAAGTGGGTTTTCCTTTTAACTCCCAACAAGGCTCATGAATTAATTAGAAAACAAATGTCGGTGCCACAGCAACTGGAGCTCAACTTGTGCTACAGCTCTCCATACCCAAATATCACTGGGAGAGAGCTGGTCTCCTAGGAGTGCTGACCTGCTTGTGAGTGCAGGTAAGATCACTACTTCTGCTCAAAGAGACCAGGCCAGAGCCCTCAGGACTCAGGAATGGAAGGAGTAGCCTGGAACAGGATCCTTTCAGTTTCCATTTGCACCCTGAGCTGATTCTCTGCTACAGCTCTCCATACTCAAATACCACTGGGAGAGAGCTGGTCTCCCAGGGGTGCTGACACACCTGTGAGCACAGGAGGGAAAAGCCACAGTCAGAGACAGCAAGACCAGGTAACACCAGAAATAACCAGATGGCAAGAGGCAAGGGCAAGAACATAAACTGAAACCAAGGCTACTTGGCATTATCAGAACCCAGTTCTCCTACTGCAGTGAGCCCTGGATACCCTAGCACACCAGAAAAGCAAGTCTGTAATTTAAAGTCACATCTCATGATGATGATAGAGGAATTTAAGAAGGACATAAATAACTCCCTTAAAGAAATAACAGGAGACTACAGGTAAACAGGTAGAAGCTCCCAAAGTGGAAACAAAAATCCCTTAAAGAATTACAGGAAAACAGGTGAAAAATTTGAACAAAACTATCCAGGATCTAAAAATGGAAATAGAAACAATAAAGAAATCATAAAGGGAGACAACCCTGGAGATAGAAAACCTATGCAAGAGATCAGGAGTCAGAAATGCAAGCATCACTAACAGAATTTAAGAGATAGAAGAGAGAATCTCAGGTGTAGAAGGTACCATAGAAAACATTGACACAACAGTCAAAGAAAATGCAAAATGCCAAAAGATCCTAACCCCAAACATCCAGGAAATCCAGGACACAATGAGAAGACCAAATCTAAGGATAGTAGGTATAGAAGAAATCAAAGATTTACAACTTAAAGGGCCAGTAAATATCTTCAACAAAATTATAAAAGAAAACGCCCCTAACCTAAAGAGATGCCCATGAACATACAAGAATCCTACAAAACTACAAATAGATTGGACCAGAAAAGAAACCCTTCCCCTCATATAATAATCAAAACACCAAATGCACAAAACAAAGAAAGAATATTAAAAGCAGTAAAGGGAAAAGGTCAAGTAACATCTAAAGGCAGACATATAAGAATTATTCCAGACTACTCACCAGAGAATGTAAAACCCAGAAGATCCTGGCCAGATATCATACAGACCCTAAGAGAACACAAATGCCACCCTAAGATACTATAGCCAGCAAAACTCTAAATTACCATACATGAAGAAAACAAGAAATTCCAATGAAAAAATCAAATTTACACAAAACCTTTCCAAAAGTCCAATCTTACAAAGGATAATAGATGGAAAGCACCAACACAAGGAAGGAAACTACACCCTAGAAAAGACAAGAAAGTAATCTTTCAACAAACCCAAAAGAAGGTACCACACCAATATAATTCCAATTCTAACAACAAAAATTACAGGAAGCAACAACCACTTCTCCTTAATATCTCTCACATCAATATACTTAATTCTCCAATAAAAAGACAGAATAACAGGATCCAGCATTTTGATGCATACAGGAAACAGATCTCGGTGTCAAAGACAGAAACTACCTCAGAGTAGAGGGTTGGAAAACAATTTTCCAAGCAAATTGTCCCAATAAACAAGCTGGAGTAGCCATTCTAACATCAACTAAAATCAATTTTCAACCAAAATTTACCAAAAAAAGATAAGGAAGGACACTTCATACTAAGCAAAGGAAGCATCTACCAAGAAGAACTCTCAATTCTGAACATCTATGCTCTAAATGCAAGGATACCCACATTCATAAAAGAAACCTTTACTAAAGCTCAAAGCACACATTGCATCTCACACAATGATAGTGGGAGACTTCAATACCCCATTCTCATCAGTGGACAGATCATGGAAACAGAAACTAAATAGAGACACAGTGAAACTAACTGAAGTTATGGAGCAAATAGATTTAACAGCTATCTATAAACATTTCATCCTAAATCAAAAGAATATACCTTCTTCTCAATACCTCATGGTACCTTCTCCTAAAATGACCATATAATTGGTCACAAAACAGGCCTTAACAGATACAAGAAGGTTGAAATAATCCCCTGCACCCTATCAGATCACCACAGACTAAGGCTGGTCTTCAATAACAAGAACAAACAACAGAAAGCCCACACTCACATGGAAGCTGAACAACACGCTACTCAATGATAACTTTGTCAATGAATAAAAAAAGAAAGAAATTAAAGACTTTTTAGAATTTAATGAAAATGAAGCACAGCATGCCCAAACGTAAAGAACACAATGAAGCAGTGTGAAGAGGAAAACTCACAGGTCTGAGTGCCTCCAAAAGAAACTGGAGAGAGCATACACTAGCAGCTTAACACTATACCTGAAAGCTCCAGAACAAAAAGAAGCAAATAGACCCAAGAAGAGTAGACAGCAGGAAATAATCAAACTCAAGGCTGAAATCAACCAAGTAGAGACAAAACAAACTATGCAAAGAATCAAAAAACCAAGAACTGGTTCTTTGAGAAAATCAACAAGATAGATAAACCCTTAGCCAGACTAACCAGATGGCACAAATTAACAAAATCAGAAATGAAAAGGGAGATATAACAACAGAAACTGAAGAAATTCAAAAAAATCATCAGATCCTACTACAAAAGCCTATACTCAACATATCTGGAAAATCTGGATGAAATGGACAATTTTCTAGACAGATACCAAATATCAAAGTTAAATCAGGATCAAATAAACCATCTAAACAGTCCCTTACCCCCTAAAGAAATATAAACAGTCATTAAAAATCTCCCAACCAAGCCGTGCGGTGGTGGCACACGCCTGTAATCCCAGCACTCTGGGAGGCAGAGGCAGGTGGATTTCTGAGTTCAAGGCCATCCTGGTCTACAGAATGAGTTCCAGATCAGCCAGGGCTACACAGAGAAACCCTGTCTCGAAAAACCAAAAAAATAAAAAAAAAAAAATTTCCCACCCCAAAAAAGCCCAGACGGGTATAGTACAGAATTCTATCAGACCTTCAAGGAAGACCTATTACCAATACTCTTCAAACTATTCCACAAAATAGAAACAGAAAGAACACTACACAACTCATTCTATCAAGCCACAATTTCACTAATACCAAAACCACACAAAGATCCGACAAAGAAAGAGAACTTCAGACCAATTTCCCTTATGAATATCGATGTAAAAATACTCAATAAAATTCTTGCCAACTGAATCTAAGAACACATCAAAATGATCATTCACCATGATCAAGTAGGCTTCACCCCAGGGATGCAGGGATGGTTCAATATACAGAAATCCATCAAAGTAATCCACCACATCAACAAACTCAAAGAAAAAAACCCATGGTCATTTCATTAGATGCTGAAAAAGCATTTGACAAAATTCAGCATCCTTTTGTGTTAAAGGTCTTGGAAAGAACAGGAATTCAAGGCCCATACCTAAACATAGTGAAAGCAATATTCAGCACACTAGTAGGCAACATCAAATTAAATGGAGAGAACTACAGGCAAGAATAAGTAAGAATGAAGATTGAATGGTAAGGGAGAACAGCTAACATACAGGATCATCCAGTCCAGGGAGGGATGCTGCAAACAACTTAGCATCCTGAAGTTCAGAGTTCTCAGAGCATAACCTAAAAGAATTGCAAGATCTTTCTATCTTGTGAGGCACAGGTTTACAACAGGGATTGAGGGGGGAAAACTCTCTGGCAGTCTGAAAGTCAGCAATTTGGAGAAGGAAAGAAAGAATAAGAAATCTCCATTGCTGGCTATGAATACTGATAGCTACAATAATTACTGGCCTGATAATACATGCTTACTGGTACAATGGTGGCCTGAATATCATGAAAGAAATCAATCATTTTATTTTCTGATTGGATTGACATTCTGCTCCACAAAATGAAACCCATACCTATATTGGCATCATTGTTGGGACAAAGACCTATACTATAGCTAGACAAGTCATTGGCTTTCATGGAGAGCCCAAAAAATTGTTCTGCTAAATGAACATAATATTATACAGACTCCTAATGACTTATCATTATACCCATAAATAAATGAACCTCTTAAGATTTTCTATTTTCAATAGATGTTGATAAACAGAGACCCACAAATACACAAAGTTCAGAGAATAACATAAAATGAACATACATGTCATGCCCCCATCTGAAGGCTCAGAGATAATTTCAGAAGAAGGGATAGAAAGAGAGTAAGAGCCAAAGATGGCTACAAAGAAACAGTGTCTTCTGGACACAGCAGGGCATCTGCACATATGAAGTCACAGCAATTGTGACAACACTCACAAGACCTGTGCAAGCTCAAATCAGAACAAATATGCCCGGAGATCAGGAGCAAGGCGCACAATCACACCTTTAGCCATAGAGTTTTTGGCGATTGTTAGCTGCTGGGAGAGGTAGAGAAAGTTTTCTCTAAGAGTTCCTAGTTAAGTCAGCCATGCTCCAGTGAAAGACTACACAATCAGGAGGACTTGTGCAGCACAAATTTGTCTTGAAGGGTTTTTAAAAAATTATGAGAGGACACAAAGTTGGGTGGGGAGGAAGGAAGGGAAGCATTGGAAGAGAGATGAATATGATCAAAACATGTACAAAACTCTTAGTGAACAAATAAAATTATAAAAATCAAATAAATGCTTTCATCTAAACACGGACAATTTTTTAGAGTGAATGAAATCTCTGTGACTGGCTCTGGGGAAGCCAGACAAAGCAGGACTATCACAGCTACGGAACAACCCTGAACACAGTAACTATAATAGCTGACCTCATCTGGAGAGACTTGCATTTTAGAGTTCCCCCCAAGATGCATAACAACACTTCATACTGCAACACTATCTCACCAAGGGGGAAAACAGCACACGTTCCTATCACTAAGACCTCCTGACTTACATATCAGACTATTCTGGAAACTTCCATGCGCGTTCACATATCGAGCCAATTCACATGTCTTCCTGATGATCCCTGAGAGGATTTTCCAGTAGGACATATTTTGCATAGACATTTGAACTTCTTCAAGTATGTGAGATAGCCTGCAGCCAAGAAAATGCAGAAAGTAGAACTTAACTGCTTCACACTGACACACACTTATAAATCCACCCAAAGGCAATGCGTATAAACATACGACAGTCCACGTTAAAGCGCAATTAGAATCTTTTTTTGTTTTTTGGGGGGGTGTTTTTGTTTGTTTGTTTGTTTTCGTTTTTTCGAGACAAGGTTTCTCTGTGTAGCTCTGGCTGTCCTGGAACTCTCTCTGTAGAGCAGGCTGGCCTTGAACTCAAAAATCCACCTACCTCTGCCTCCCAAGTGCTGGGATTAAAGGCGTGAGCCACCACCACCTGGCAGCAACCAGAATCTTAAATATTTCACCGAATATTTATTCATTTATATGTTCTTCTACCTTGATTTGGAAAATGAGGAAAACCCATATGGCAATATATAAAACAAACAAAAAAAGATTAAATCAAGCAAAACGCAAGAAGAAACTAAAACAATATAAAATAAACTTTGAGGCTAAGAAAAAAAATACATCGCCATTTGATTGACTTGACTTTGGGCTTCTTAGCAGCCACAAAAAGTGGTTATTGATGTAAAGGGTCATGAAAGAGGAAAAAGGTATGGATCACTTGAGCAGCCTCAGATATGGAAACCTCAGCCTTGGTTATACACACAGACCTGGGCTTGTCATGAAAGCTTATAAGTCAGTGAACAGGGAAAATAGTAAATAGGGAAACTGTATTATAGTTTTAATTAATATTTTATTAATGTGTTGGTTTTAGAAGCTTTCTTACATGAGCAATGGGTTAATCTCTTTAAAGTATCTTTCCATTCTACTCTTTAGGAACAGCATGTATGATGGTGAGCCATCACCAAGCAGTACCTGAAATCTTGCCAACGTCTAAGCCTTGAAAAGTTGTCCATCCAACACATACTTACACTGTGGAGACAAGCTGGTTCTCACAGCCATCGGGAGAGACACTATTCTCTCCTGATTGTGAGGGATCAGTTCTTGGAATCTGGAACACCTGAGAACAGGTAGAGCTTACGTCTGACAGCTGTGCCCCAATATCCTGCCAGCCGAAATGCCCACCATGTTCTGAAACTGATCCATTTGTGTGTCCTGAAATGACAGCTTGCAAACTATGACCCTAAAAAGAAAGAAAAAACATCACCTGTCAAAAGTTAAGCAAGCCACTTCATATAAGCATTTGATACAGAGCCTGCCTTGCTCATTTATCAAGGTCTCCATATGGACTCCAGGAAAATAGTCTCAAGGAAGTTGTACACATGAACTTTTATTCAATTGTTCAAAGTTGCATCCCCCAAATAAAACTTTACCAAATAGTAAAGTAAGATTCTTTATCCCCCAAGTCATTAAGCAACCTATAAATATTCTAGTGTTGTTGCCATGTGTGTTAGATGATCTTCCCAAATATAGTGTGGGAATATTTAACAACGTCCTCAGAGAATCAGACCTAAGAAGCATCCTCATGGTAATCCTTCCCACAATCCTTTGAGGTTTAGTCTTAGTCCATAAATGCTGCAGAATGCCTTGTACAAATTTCAGTCTGAGTGGTTGTCACAAGCTTTGAAAACTTTTCTTTCCCAGTTGCTTTTATGAATCCTTGAATATCAAGGAAGCCTACATGGAGTTATTATAGAAAAAAGTAAGCCTCACAGTCTCGCTATCCAAACTCCATCCCCTATCATCACAAGATCACAGCTGTACAAGAACACCCACAAGACTAAGACAACTCTACCCGGCTGAGCCTCCCTTAGCCCCAGTCATGAAAACTGATAGAATGTGTTTGTTTCCAACCACTGAGCTTTGGAATGGTTTATTAGGACAAATCACCCAATTTGTATCTGAGAAACTTTCTTATACAGCTGAAGAACAGTGCTTGCCACAGACCCCACTGAGTCAATCCCAGCTCCCCACGGGCTTTCCCTGTGCCTGCAGAACTTCAGGTATATCTCTCTGTCTAACAAGAACCCTCTATGATTCTTCTTAGCTTCCAAGTTTTCTTCCACATTCAAAACACAAAAAACATCTTTGGGGAAACTCCTAGATGCCAAACTGGTTATGCACTCTGCTCAAGTGGAGATCTTCATGTTTGTATACCTCCTTAGCATGCATTATAAATGCCAAGAAGATGGTGAAGGGCTTGACTATGTACATATTCTTATTTCCACTTTAATTTTACTCAGAATCATTTCCATTACTGGTTTTATTATTTTACTTATTTTATATTCTAATGTATATAAGGAAGACTTTTTTAAGAGACCAGTAATTGCAAAAGGAAGAAAATGAGAAACATAAGAATATTATACATTTTAATTCTCAGTAAGAAAAATAAGCACAGAAGTTGATGTAATCATTTTTTTGAAACATTCCACAGTCTGTGTGAATGTTCAGCATGGTTGCCTGGATGCTAGGCAGTGACAGGGGAAAAGGATGACTTCCAAATCTTCTCACCACTAAAAACCGTGGCTACAAGCTGCTGAACATTAACTATCACCAAAGTTCACCCTGCGCTTTCCTTCCCATATGCAAACTAGGAAAAACCAGAGCAGGGAAGAGACCAGAAATGTGTGTTTTCAGAACTGACTCTCAGAGATTGCCAGGAAGGTTGTGGCAGGGAGTATGCACCCCCACACCCAAGTAGTCAGGAGGGATAGAGCTGAGGAGTAGCCACCATTCAGGCAACAGCATCCTTCCAGGGATGCCAACATTTATATGGTCCAAATTCCAGGCTCAGTATTAGCATGGTGGGTGACTTACCCTTTAACAGGAGTCCAGTTGTTGCTGTTGGAGAGATCTAATGATGGATACTTACAGCATCTCTCACTGCTCGAAGCGTCTCCTTTAAAACACTGGTCTCATTGAAGGCCAGAGTATGGCAGAGCACTTCCCAGATCCTCCTCCAGACGCTGGAATTCCCAGTGTGGAGTGGAGTCTCCTGAGACAAATGGCCACTCGGGCAAATGGCAGAAGCATTCTGTGTCAACAGCTGAAAAATTAATAAGGATGGAAAGAGAGACATTAGGGAATGTTCAGTGATGTGTCCCAATGTAATCAATAACTACAAATAGAAGCAGTCACATTAAAGTAAATCCCAGCTTTTTAAACAACCTGCTCATGCTCCTTAGGTCATCAGCAAAACTCACAACTGACAAAGATGAATATTGCTTTGGTGTTTTTTTTTTAATGTTTTAATGGTTTGTGTATAATCTTTACCTGGTTTAGGCCCCGAAATAACACATCCTTTTCTAGTCTCCATCCTTCAGACCCAGCAGGTATAAAATCCTTTGCGGACCTCTCCAGGTAACGGAGGACTTCTGCAAGGCAGAAATATGCTTCACTCTCCATTTGGATTAGGTTTCTCCCATGCTCGATTTTCTCCATAACATGAAATAGTAAAGTGAATTGCAAAAAAAAAATACGAATTTCAGCAACCCCAGCCTGCTATGAAATGCTTCATTATCTTATGAGAAAGGAAAACAGGAACATGTTGGAATGTTCTGTTATCCTTTCTGAGAACTCAATCATGTGGGTGCTTTGTTACAAGAGCGCGTTGCTTCTAAAGCAACGCCTACTCACAGGCTCTTCCTCTCTTCTCCCTAGAAGGGTGAAAAGGATTTGACCCATGAAAGCAAAGTGTACCCTTGCCTTTCTTGAACTAGAACAGAAGGAACACCTGCCAGGCAGTGAGAGTTCACGAAAGCGCAATCTGCACTCAGATCTCAATCCCATGCAGACTCTGAACAGCGCAGAGGACAGGCAGGCAGAGGTTCCAATGCCCTTATGCAACAGTGTCCTGGGCATCTCCAGCCTGACAATCATGGGATTGGTGTCAGTAAGAAAGTTAAACTGTTCCTTGAAATGACTTGATGCAGACCACACTGCCGGGCTCTGCTAAACAGCAGAATATGACCTTCATTGCGACAGCAGTGTGGCATGTTATATGGGATGCACCCTTGAGGACACTGTAGCAATACATCAATATATACAACACTAACAAAACTCAGCTCCAAACTTTATAATTTCACCAGCAGGGCACAAGAACACTTCCGCTTGCTCATAGTGGGTGACAAAGAAAAGCAGAGCTGGTTTACCTTGAACAAACCGCAAATCCTGGCCAACCATGTTCCTGAGAACTGTATCCAGCAGGGGCAATCCCTTCAGAGCTGGCCACGGGGACAGGTCTGACAGTGCATGCTGCAACTTGCTCAGATGCTGGAATCTGGGGGCAAAAGTAAGCAAATGCACCAACTCAAGAGATGAAGCAAAGGAAGCTGTCCCACCACTTAGGGAATTGTGCTCACACACTAGAAGGCCAACTTCAGCACCTAGGCTGTTTTTGCCAAACTGTATTGTCATTTGTCGAATCTTGTGCTGGGAAGATTCTTTTAGAAGATAGATACAAATTAAATATTCTCCTTACCTCCAGAAATATATGAAGCAGGCGAAAATAGGGTTGAAGTATCAGCTTATTTTTACAAATATTTGCATTGCTTGGAATGACAGTATATGCCTATCATCCCAGACCTTTGCAGGCCAATCCAGAAGGATTGTGAGTTCAAGGCCAGCTTGGGATACACAGAGAAACCTACTTTTTTTTAATGCCTTAAAGCTTACAGTTATAAGGCACAGAAAATTAATTTGACTTTCAAAATATTGACCCATCAAAGGAATAAAAGAGACATAAAAGACCCATCAAAGGAATCCTGCATAGGATAAGCTGAGAGTCTCTAAGATCAAAGGAAAAAATATAATTTATAAGGCTGCTTGACACCTCCAGTGCCTGAGGGGTGAGGCTAGCTATTCAACCTAGGGCCTGCTATAAGGATTTTTTTTATTATTTTATTTATTTACATTTCAAATGTTATCTCCTTTCCTGGTTCCCCCCAAACCTCCTATCCCACCTCCCCTCCCCTGCTTCTATGAGGATGCTCCCCCACCCACCCACTCCCACCTCACCACCCTAGCATTCTACTATGCTGGGGCATTGAGCCATCACAGGGTTAAGGGCCTCCCCTCCCATTGAGGCCAGATAAGGCTATTCTCTACTATATATGTAGCCATGGGTCCCTCCATGTGTATTCTCTGGTTGATGGTTTAGTTCCTGGGAGCTCTGGGGGGGGTGGGTCTGGTTGGTTGATATTGTTGTTATTCTTATGGGGTTGCAAACCCCCTCAGCTCCTTCAGTCCTTCCTCTAACTTCTCCATTGGGGTGCCTGTACTCAGTCCAATGGTTGGCAACAAGTATCTGCATCTGTATTGTTCAGGCTCTGGCAGAGCCTTAAGATGTTCACCTTGACAGCGTGTCAGAAAACCAATGAGAGCAAGATCTCCAGCATTATAAATCTCTGCATCCCTGCTTGGGGGTCTCGAGCTGCAGGAAGAGGCAGAGTCCCAACACATGGTCCTTCAAGGCTCTAGTCTCTTAAGAAGGATGCTGTGTGCCTGGCTCAAATGGATGCAGAAGACAATAAGGACAAAACAGTATGAAGGAAGTGAGTGTGAGAACTGAGAACGAGAAAAGGCTGAAATGGACAAATGTGGAGGCATAAAGAACCATATGCAGGTCAAAGTGAGGAGCATGGCTACCAAGAGGAGACATATCCAGACTTTTTACATCTTCATGGGCACACGGTGCATCTTCAACCAGGAAAAGAATGGCCAGATAAAGGACAAAAGATGAGAGGTGAGCCTACTAGGAGCCCAAGCAAACCACCCCAGCCCTGCTGAAACCTGAATGAGACTGCACTGCTTGTCTGTATCTGGACCTACTCAGTCCTGCATCCACCTGGTCTCCTCAGAGCATCTCACCAGTGTCAGGTAAAGTACATGTTTGACATGTGGTTTGGGTTCTATAGACAGTGTGCTGTTGGATTGCTTCACTCCAGAGAGTATAGAAGAGTGAGAAAGAGTCCTAGTGATGTTTCTCTTATAAGGAATCAGTAGGAAGGAGGACCCATTTCCAGTCCATCACCCTGGATGCACCACCCCTCTCTACCCAGCCTGAAGAGTAATGTCTTAAACTGAGTCTTACATAGGACAAAGCAAGGTCAGATGGCTAACAATCTTAAGGCACTCTAGGTAATACTAAGGAGGAAGCTGATTGGTTCATAGAAAGAATGAAAAAGAAGAGACATCTGTGTTTTATTTACGTGCCAAGTGAAAAAGACCATCCACTATGTGGTATGGAATCTGAATCTGGCCTGCTGAGCCTCTTTTGAGACCATATCTGTAAGCAAAGAGTTCTATGTGTGTTTGGTGAGTAAGGTCTTGCTGGAATACCCAGGATTATCCTAAGAGTCCATGTTGCCCAGAATCTTTGCTATGTATCAAAGCCTAGATGTAGACTCACAGCCCAACTGCCAAAATGGCATGAACAAAGTCTCATGACAATGAAAGAGTCTTGCAGTAACTTCGGGGAAAGATGTGAAAGATTGGCTATGGAGACAAGGAATTAAAAGCAAGTGTGATTTCCTGGACCAACACTTGGAATATGAGACAACCAGTTTCCTGACAAGGGCTGAATGAGGATTTTATAGAGGCCTGGTACAAGTGGTTGCCCGATTTAATACAAGTATAGATACTAAGAGGCAGACAAGGTTTAAAGAGAGACAAGGGTTATAGCAGAAGCAGCAGAATAGTCCCTAAAGTAGAGGAAACCCTTAAGAGTGCTACAGAGTCCAGACCAGTGTGACCAGCCACAATTGTGGCAGGTAAGACAGAACACTATCAGAGAGAAAGTGGTCAGAGTTTCAACCTCACCCAGCCCTGGTGAGATGGGACTTCATGAGGAGGAGAAGGGAGAGGGTAGGAGGAGGGAGAAGGAAGAAGGGGAAGAGGAAAGGAAAGGGGAAGAAAATGAGGAGGAAGATTAGAGGGATTGGGAAGGAGAGAAGGAGGATGGAAACAAGAGGAAAAAGCAGAGGAGGAGGAAGGGAAGAGGAAACAGAGAAAGGGGACGAGGAGGAGGAAGATGAGGGAGAAGAAAGGGAAAAAGAACAAGAAGGAAGAGACAACTCCAGAAATGATAGAATTAATGATAGAGATTGCAATGTCTTGAAGGTTGTATAAGGGGACATTTGACGTCCAGGAAAAAAAAAAAAAAAAACAATGCATGTGAAGAGGAGGAAAGTCTAGAAGGAGGCATAAGCATTTGATAGCAGAAGTGAGACTATCCTCCACTGACTGTGGGCACTCTCTGTATAGTGGGAGCATACAATTCCCACTATTGCAGAATAGCATACTATTCTGTCAATCAGAATAGTCTAGCATTACCGACAGACTAACCCTTTTTGTAAAGTGAACAGATGAGGTCACTGGGCAGAGCAACATCTCCAGACAACCAATGGTTTAGTAACTAGAAAATGCCTTAGAGATTATCTGCTGGCCATTACCAGGTAGGATAACTGAGGCCCAGAAAGGCTGACAGAAGGGCTAGAATTGTCCAAGTGATAGATCTGCTTGTGGTCCTAACAGGATGGGAGGCGGTTTTGTATTAGGTATGGCACACTAGTGGTGTCTGAATAAAAAAGGAGATGCCTCAGGCCAATAGCCCTGTGCACTCAGCAGGTAGACAGCTAAGGCAGTATCAAGCCCTCCTCTTCCTGGTCCTAACTGTGCACAAAGTGAACAAACTTGGTTTGGTGGAAAGCATACACAGAAAGAAGTCTTCAGCTTCCCTAATGTCTGAATAAACTAAGGAACAAGTCATCCTTGGACTTCATTCTTCCTGTGTCAGAGAAAAGTCAAGACCCTGGGCTGAAGTATCAGGAGGCCTTTAGTGTCTGTAAGAGAATTGAAGTGACTTACTGTGGTGTGTTTATTAATGTATTATATAACAATTGGTTCCTTACATTTCCCAAGCAAACTAGCAGGATAGTTTTCAAGATCACAATACAGTGTGTCCTGGACCTGAAGTCATTGATACCCCTGCTCTTTGTCCTTCTCCTGTATCAAGGCATCCTGCTGTTTCCCATAGCCATCTTTCTGAAGCATTTATGGCACTGCTATACACAGTCCCAATACCCCATGGCCCAGGGCATCTCCTTGGAAAGCATTAGCTTCAGAGGTTAATAGGAGTCACATTAGCAAAAACTGCTACACACACACACACACAAACACCACTATACACATATATATATGCATCCACCACACACAGAAATATATGCACTAAACACAAACTACACACATCTGCCTATGCAATACACATATTCATGCACCACACACATATATCACACACATATGCAAACAACCCACATATACATCAACACATATATGCATAAACACACACATGTACATGCACTTACACACACACACACACACACATACACACACACACACACACACACACACACACACACACACACAGTCAAAGTAGAATACATTGGCCCTGGAATTGAAAACAGGGTTGTGAAACCATTGCTGAGCAGGTCTCAAGCACAAATACATCTGCTGTTGAACTACCAAGATTGTGGTTATGGCCAGGCCCAACGCCTTCCATGCAAACTAGTCTTTAAAACAGTATTAACTTCTGCTGACTTATTATACAATACACCTTCCCTAAGATTATCCAGAAACAGGCTATTCTTTTTTTATTTAATATTTTTATTTTCTATATTCTTTGTTTACATTCCAAATGATTTCCCCTTTCCCGGATCCCCCCTCCCCATATGTCCCATAAAACTTCTCTCCATCCCTTCTCCAATCACCTCCCTCCTTTTTCTCTGTCCTTATATTCCCTTCCAAAACTACTTCAGTTGTCTAGCACTGATCAGAACACCTACCTAATAAATACACTTCTCAATCTATAGTCTTCAAGTGTGAATAAATACAGGATGCACTTCATGGGAAAGTACCTCCGATATGTTTGTACATGCACACACACACACACACACACACATACACACACACACACATACACACATTTTCATTTTAAGACAAAGACATCAACCTGAAATTCAGAAAGCTGATGACTCTCCAACATGATCATGTTCCTGTAAGGTTCTGGTCATGTGGTTTTGGTTGGTTGGTTATTTTTTTTTTTTTTTTTTTTGAGACATGGGCTATTGTCACTGAGGCCGGGATAAACTCCTGAGCTCAAGAGACCTCAGCCTCCTGAGCACTAGGATGAGATATGCATGCTACCACACCCAAACAACCCATTAGACAGCTTTACATATCCATGTCCAGATAACTACATGGTTCTATCCTGGTAATGCCCACAACAACAACAACAACAAAAAGCCTTGGGTTTCCCATGTATTAACTTGGCATCCATGTTTAGCTGTACTTTTACGGAATTTGTTTCCAACAGCATCATTGCACATTCCTAGCATGTCAGTGTGATCAAACCTACTCAGTGGCAAAAGCCATACATATGTCTTACATCTGTGGAGACAGATGGCTGTCTCTGGGGTCATCTGCTGCCAAGCTGTCGTTCAAGATGAGCAGGGCAGTGTGCAGTGCTTCCACCACCTTCCACGACTCGCTCTGCTGTTTAAACTGGTCCCTAAGAGCTGCCAGACTGTGGCTGGCACCTGAAAGCAGGTTCTGCAGCAGACGACCCTGCTGCCACTGCTCAAACACCTGTAAATTTAGAAACAAAGGTAGCTTAGCAATCACGTTAGAAACACTGTACTTAAGACATAGTAAAAGACCACCTTAAATGATAACTGTTTTGATTTCTGGTCAATTAAAATGTCTATTACAAGTGTACTATGATTTCATGTCTACTCAAAAATTAGAGATTATAAATGTCAACAACTGGGGCTGGTTAGATGGCTCAGCGGATCAGAACACTGAAGGCTCTTCTGAAGGTCCTGAGTTCAAATCCTAGCAACCACATGGTAGCTCACAACCATCTGTAATGAGATCTGATGCCCTCTTCTGGAGTGTCCCAAGACAGCTGCAGTGTACTTACATATAATAATAAATAAACCTTTAAAATAAATAAGTAAATAAATAAATTTCAACAAGGGACATACCACTTATATATTATTTCTCTATTCTTTTTATTGTTCTTTGGGGAAAAATGAGAAAAGAAGTTAAAACTATGCATTTTGTTTCAAAAGATCTAACTTGAAAGTTGAACAATCACATTGAAGATAGTCTGATGAAATGGTGAGCTTTAAAATATATCCTGTCATTAATAAGCAGTTGCTGAATACCACTTTGTGGCAATGATACACATAAGGCAGCTAGCTCTAAGGTCATCATCCATGCTATACAAGTGTCTTGTGCACAGATCAGACAATGAAGATACGCATGATGCAAATTCAAGCAGCCTGATGGAGGCTTGACTAGCAACCCAATTAACACTTTAAACGCTGGTTTCCTCAGCACTGTCTCTTCATCACTTCAGTGATGAATAAGATATACTCTATCAAGTGAACAGCCATGTATATTTTTCTGATGATGTATTTTATCGAATACTTAAGATTCTGACCTTTATCAGTCATGCATGTTTAGAAGGGATGAAGGTTTTATCAGGGTGAGTTCTCCAAAGCAGAAAGGATGCAAGTAGATATGACATTTGACAAAGGATGGGTGTTACTGTGGTAGGAGAGTGCCCTGTTAGTGTCCATGTAGCTCAAAGAACAGAGTTGTGGGCTATCCAGGGCTACTGTGCACTTTGGAGCTATCAACTTTCTACTAATCAAGGAACTCTTCTACACATCAGCCTCGCTTCTCTGAAACACACATGCACACACTTTCCCCTTACATCTATGAAGACAGTTGGTATGCCTTTAAATCAGTCATTAGTTTTGCACAATATTTCAAGTTTGTTGCACAAAACAAATGCAACATTAGTTTTGCACAATTGTCAACGAGCCAAAAGTAATGTTTGCATAGCTATTGGTCAAAGTGGCCCAAGGAAATCTCACATGCCAGCAGCATGAACATGATTCACAAATTTGAATTTGGGAACTTCTTAGCTAACAGGTGTGCCCACATCAAAAGTTTTTGGTGTCTTGGGCTGAGAGTTTGATGGGTTAAGGCTGTTTGATGCATGTGAGAGGTGGTCACAATGATGAGATATGGAGGACCTAGGGTCTTTCCCAGGAAAAGTCATAGAATCACACGATAAATGATGAGATGGGTAAAGAACCACTGCACTCAGAGCATCTGGACATGCAACAGCACCTGTCCATAGAGCTTCAGCCAACTGACTGCATGGATGACATAGTTCTTGACTGCTGACCACTTGGGATGACAGTCTGCCTGGTAGCCCTTGCTCTCGGCTTCATCCTCAGAAGTGTTGGACAAGATGGAACACACCATTCTCTCTAGGAAGCTGTGTGTAGGAATCTGGAAACAACATAAGAAGTACTTAGAAGTGAAGCTGTTTTTCCTAGAGTGTTTTTCTTTCAAAATAATTCCCCAGTCTTGGTGGAGCCAAAGCTCATGTGTTCACATGATTGAACGCTGGTAAGTATCGCTAAAATGTCTGTGTTATTTGTCCCAAGGGGAGGCCCCTAGAGTTAAGAATAAAAATAGGTCCGGTTCTTCTAGGATCAGGCAGAGCAACAGGAGGCACTGGTTCTCCAGGAGGAAAACATAGACTTGAGTCAAACATTGTTCAATTCCCCCCATTCTCCCACCAAAAGCCATCACAGATTAAGCCAAAAGATGATACTTTGAACTAACAGTGGTACTTTGCCATTTTTTGTAAGTGATCAAAAGCAGTCAAAATTAGAATGATTAAAATTAGAGATTGCTTTACCATTTTGAACCAATTATTGTGTGTGTGTGTGTGTGTGTGTGTGTGTGTGTGTGTGTGTATTAACTTCTTTGACACTACTCTACAAATGTGTATGGCAAAATGAGCTGCATCCACCCATTCTGGATTCTTACAATAACTTTGTCATCAGAACTTCTGTTGATAGTTGTTGTTATAGGAATGTTTTCATCACTTTAAAATGCCTACATGGAAGCTATCAGTGTGACAATGTGAAGGAACAGAGTCTCTAGGATGCTCTATAGTTTGGAAGTGGTAGTTTCCAGAGGTCCGTGGGATGATATTAGGAGGGGACCTTAGTAGATGAGACTTAAAAGGAAAACATCAGATCATCAGGGGCGTGCTCTTCTACAGGATATTGTGACCCTCTCCCCTTCTGTCTTTGCTTCCAGGCCACCATGAAGTAAATAGTTTCCTTTACCATGTGCTTCCCACAATGATGTATCATCTCACTGAATACCCCAAGAACAACAGTGCCAAGGAACCTGTGACCCTCATGAAAACTGAGCCAAATAAACCTTCCTTCCATTAAGGTGATCAAAATCTCAGGTAGTTGCTACAGTAATGGAGAGATGATCAGTACAGGGGCCAATGGGATCATGTGAAAGTAACTGTCATGATGGGACTAATGTTTCTTATATGAAGAAGGTGTTTAATGAGCTTGTCATCCATTCCTTGGACTAAGGGCACAGTGAGAAGACACTGGCTTAGAACTAGAGGGCGGACTTTAGCCAGACAGATCATCTCCTGGTACCCCGCCCTCAGACTTTCAGCCTCCAGAGTTCCTGGGGCATATCTTTCAAGCTGTGTCATTTCAACATCAGACTGGACTAAGACAATGGACATAATCAAGGAACAATAAAGCTTCTTTGTTCATCGCATACTTTTTCTTAGGACTAGATGAAAATTTATTCACTTACAGCTATCGAAGCCACAAAGCCCCTTGGGGTTTTCTTTTGAGGCTTTTTTCCAACTTTAAGTAATAGCAAGGTCATATATCACTGAAAGATAAGGCCTTGTGCCTGCCTAGATGTTCAGTCTGTGTAGTATGCAATGTAGTATGTGCAGCCAGTAAGTTCCCATTGACAGGTTCTGTCAGAGTCTGAAGAAGTCCTATGAGCTCTGAGGCTGGATGGAGGGAACTCACAGAGAATGCATAGCACAAAGTCCTCAATGAATCACTTCATGGAGACAAAAAAAAAGATCAATATAAGGATAAAAGATAAATAGACATCCCACTTTAGTCCTCGGGCAGTGTATGGTGAACCCCCTCCCAACAGGCACAGGAAATGTAGGAACATCAGTCAGACTAGACATGTAGAGGTCCTGAACATACAAGCAGAAAACAGACATTCATAGGTTTTACAAAAATGGGAAGTGGACCCACCAACCCTGAGGTTCCACAACCTAGCCTCAGGGCTTACAAACATGTTAGGTTGGATAGCTAGTAAAAATTGAGGTTGTAGATGGAATTAATGTGTCTATCAAATGACCAAATAATAGATTATCCCAATTATCTAGTGGGTTCAATGTAATTGCAAAAGCCCTCATAACCAGTACCAGTAGACAAAGGAGTATCAGAAGTTAGATAAGATAAATCCTGGTAAATTGTTAACTTTCCAGATAGAGGAGAAACTATAAGCAGGGACCATGGACAGCCTCTAAACAATGGAAAAAAAGCAATAGGGGGGTGGGGGAAGAGATGAAAAGTCTCAGGATGCACCACTCCAAAACATAGCCCTTTAGCATAGAAATTATTTTGACCTAATGGAAACCAAAAGTCAGGAGATGCAGGAAAAGCTTCCAACCCTTTACCCTATTGAAAAGTCCAGTAGAAAATATCCTGTTTGATGGAGCAACCTTCCATTTACACACATGATGTCATACCAGGAAGAAAGAATCTATCCTGCCCCCTTTGGTCACCTAGAGACTGTCCTGGGCACAAGAAGATGACCTATATCCACCAGACCCTGCCCTGTCATGTCCATTGCTTCCCTTCCTTAATGGAGGCCCACACCCTATTCTGTGTTAAGACTATGGTACTGTATAAACCCCAGTCACCAGGTTGCCTCTTGGCCAGTGTCTCTATCAACTGCCATGCATATCTACATAGTTAAAACTGAGTTTTCTTTAGTTTTTTTCTTTTATTTTTAAGGATAGCCACTGAACTAGAAGGCTAAAGGAAGAAAGAGTTTTTCTCAATAACAGTATCTAGGTCCTTCAAAAGAAATGCAATCCTGAGGTGGGGCAGTCTCTGGATGGCCTTTCCTTTACTGGGGATCCATCCCATATACAGTCACAAAACGCAGACACTATTATAGATGCCAAGAAGTACATGCTGACAGTAGCCTGATATAGCTGTCTTCTGAGAGGCTCCACCAGAGCCTGACAAATACAGAGGCAGATGCTCACAGGCAACCATTGCACTAAGCATGGGGTCCCCAATGGAGTAGTTAAGAGAAAAGGACTGAAGGAGCTGAAGGGGTTTACAACCCCACAGGAAGAATAACAATATCAACCAACCAGAACCTCCCCATAGCTCCCAGGGACTAGTGCCATGGCTCTCCAGCCACATATGTAGAAAAGAATGGCCTTGTCAGTTATTAATGGGAACAAAGGTCCTTGGTCCTGTGAAGGCTCGATGCCCCAGTGTAGAGGAATGTGAAGGCGGGAAGGTGGAAAGGCAGGAGTGAGTTGGTGGGTAGGTGGGTAGGTGGGTGGGTGGGTGGGTTGGGGAACACCCTCATAGAAGCAGGGTGGGAAATGGGATAGGGAGTTTCTAGGGGTAAAACCAGGAAAGGGGATAATATTTGTAATGTAAATTTAAAAATATCCAATTAAAAAAGAGAGAATACAATCCTGAAAATGCATTGATTTTGGACTAAGAAAGCCCTTGCTGGACTTTTAACAGGAGTGTCTAGGTGTTGCTTTGAATTGTTTTCAACCTCTATACTGTTGTTCCTATGCTAAAGCAGAAACAGGTACTGTAATCACATGGTATACAACAATTATGTTATATAGCTAAAGGCCTTATATCCAAATCTATAATTACATTGTGATCTTTCCTATTTTCCATTTAATCTTTTTTATTATATATATTCTTTATTTACATTTCAAATGTAGTTCCCTTTCCTGGTCCCCCACCTAAAAGTCTCATAACCAATGTTCCCTCTCCCTTGTTCCCCAATCATCCCTCTCCTGCTTCCTGTCCTGGTATTCCCCAGAAGGCATCGAGCCTTCCCCAGACCAGGGGCCTCTCCTCCCTTTGATGTTCAACAAGGCCATCCTGTGCTGCCTATGTGTCTGGAGCCATGGGTAACTCCATGTGTACTCTCTAGTTCATGGTTTTGTCCCTGGGAGCTCTGGGAGTCCTGGGTAGCTCATATTGTTGTTCCTCCTCTGGCACTGCAAACCCCTTCAGCTCCTTGGGTCCTTTCTGTAGCTCTTCCATTGGGGACCAGGTACACGGTTCAATGGCTGGCTGAGAGTGACCCCCTCTACATTTTTCATGCACTAGCAGGGCCTCCCAGGTGACAGCTATATCTGACCTGGCTCCAGTCAGCAAACACTTGTGGGCATCCACGATAATGTCTGGGTTTTGTAGCTGTATATGGGATGAATCGCTAGGTGGGGCAGTCTCTGGATGGTCTTTCCCTTAGACTCTGTTCCACATTTTGTCATTGTATCTCCTCCTGTGGGTATTTTGTTCCCCCTTCTAAGAAGGGCCAGAGTATTCATGCTTTGTTCTTCCTTCTTCTTGAGCTTCATTTGATATGTGAATTGTGTCTTGGGTATTCCAAGATTCTGGGCTAATATCCACTTATCAGTGAATACATACCATGTGTATTCTTTTGTGATTGGGTTACCTCACTCAGGATGATATTTTCCAGTTCCACCCATTTGCCTAAGAATTTCATGAAGTCATTGTTTTTAATAGCTGAGTAGTATTCCATTGTGTAAATATACCACATTTTCTGTATCCATTCCTCCATTGAAGTACATCTGGGTTCTGTCCAGCTTCTGGCTATTATAAGTAGGGCTGCTATAAACATAGTGAAGCATGTGTACTTATTACATGCGAGAGAATCCTCTGGGTATATGCCCAGGAGTGCTATAGCAGGGTCCTCCAGTAGTATTATGCCCAATTTTCTGAGGAACTGACAAACTGATTTCCAGAGTGACTGTACCAGCTTGCAATCCCACCAGCACTGGAACAAATGGTTCAACTGGAGGTCAACATACAGAAGAATGCAAATTCTTATCTCCTTGTACAAAGCTCAAGTCCAAGTGGATCAAGTCCAAGGACCTCTACATAAAACCAGACACACTGAAGCTAATAGAAAAGAAACTGGGGAAGACCTTGAGTACATGGGCACAGGGGAAATTTTCCTGAACAGAACACCAATAGCTTGTGCTCTAAGATCAAGAATTGACAAATGGGACCTCATAAAATTACAAAGTTTCTGTAAGTCAAAAGTCACTGCCAATAGGACAAAATGGCAACCAACAAATTGGGAAAAGATCTTTACCAACCCTACATCCCACAGAGGGCTAATATCCAATATATACAAAGAACTCAAGAAGTTAGACTCCAGAGAGCCAAAACCCTATTCAAAAATGGGGTACAGAGCTAAACAAAGAATTTTCAACTGAGGAATATTGAATGGTTGAGAGGCACCTAAAGAAATGTTCAACATCCTTAGTCATCAGGGACATACAAATCAAAACAACCCTGAGATTTCACCTCACACCAGTCAGAATGGCCAAGATCAAAAAGTCAGGGGACAACAAATTCTGGAAAGGATGTGGAGAAAGAGGAACACTCCTCCATGTTGGATATAACAGCAGTGTCTAGGTGTTGCTTTGAGTTGTTTTCAACCTCTATACTGTTGTTCCCATGCTAGAGCAGAAACAGGTACTGTAATCATATGGTATGCAATACTTATGTTATATATCTAAAGACCTTATATTCTCATCTATAATTACATTGTGATCTTTCCTATTTTCCATTTAATCTTAAACTCAAAATGATTGTCTTTCCAATGTAAAAGTCCTATCATTTTACTTGACTATTATTGTAACATAATGACAAACTTGTGCCATGAAAACAAAGAGAATGGACTAAAATACAGACTACTTGTCCCTCATGTCTCAACTACAGAAGCTATGGAACAAAATCTCATGTCAGGCAAGATAGCTGTTTCATAAAATGGTCAGATCATATACTGTATGAGGTGGTAGACAAAAAAGCTAAACCCAATGGACTTCTTGGTTTCACATAGTTCTAGTGTCTGGAAGCTAGCAAGTCTAAGAATGTGGCCCTGGCATCTTGTTGACATCTGATGAGGGCCTGACTCCTCATCAAAATATGGCATCAAGTATAACATGGCCAGATATGGTAAGTGTAGCATCTAGGTCTCTTCCTTCACTAATAAAGCCACCAATGTCATCACAAGTTAACCACCTCATGACTTTATCTTGTCTTAATTACTTCACAAAAATTTCATCTCCAAATACTATTTAAAAATTTATGGATTGACTTTTCAAAAAAAAAAACTTGTTAAGAGGACTATGGTCTCTTAGCTAATGTATATAGCTAATGTATCAGGGAAAAGTCTTACTCACAGGGACATGGAAAATCATAGGAAAGTAAGCCAGATCCCACTTCCAGTACACTCCAAGATCCCAAAAGGAGATATAAGATCTTCACTGAGTGTACGAGAAAGGCCCTATAGACATAGGTGGGGTCTGAGAGAAGGAGGGTCACAAACCAAGGATGCATGTGTGTGTGTTCTTGTATCCACTGAAAAGCAGAAGGGCCTCCTAATTATGTAAAGCTACAGAAAAATGGCTCTGTAGACAAAAGACAACCACAGAGTCTCAGCAATATCCATGTGAACTACATAGTAAGGGTAGGCTAAGACAACATATTGATTTCTTCTAGTTTAGTAACTGAGGCTTAGTTTCAGCTAGCCCATCTTCTCTCGCATCCATTTTCTCCTTGCCTGGAGTATCCTCCACATATCTGCTCCCACTGAATCTAATTTTCCTGCCTAAAACTATACTCACTCATCTAGTTGGTGAAAATCACATCTTCACCTGGCCTGGCCTGGTTTCTCTTGCTGATGCTTCCCAGAGAAGTCAAGTTCATATCACTTTTGAACTGCCTAAGTGCTGAGATAAAATAAGGAAAGAAAGAGACATTTCTAAGGGCTGCTATGTCTAAGGACCTTGAAGTTCAGAAGCAGATTTCACCTTCCTAGCTACCATCTCCCACCGTCACTACCCAGCAGACCCCATAATATACAATTGTCTCTCTACTTCTATAGAGCATTGAATTCAGAACCCTCCAAAGGTTTCAAAGCCCACAGATGTCAAATTCTCTTATTCAAAATGTATGGTATTTGTATAAAAGCTGCAAATTTATTCCTATGTAGTTTAACTCATTTCCAAGTGACTTAAAATAGCTAACCTGATGTGTATACTCTATAAATAGCAATTATTAGTAGGTATGATACCTTTACTGATCAGATATCTTTACTGATCAGTACTGATCAGTACTGATCAGTAAAGATATCATACCTACTAAGTGAGGACACTTTGCAAGGTCCCTATTAGATGCCCTATTGGATATCTTTACTGATATCATACCTCATTAGAATTATACACCATTGTTTGAGGTGTGGAGATACGGTGTTAGGCTGCACAGATTCACATGTTATCTAAAAATTTGGGTTGCAGTTGGATGTGAGTTACATATTCAGTGGGGGGGGGTGAGTCACCCAAAGAATGCCCAATGTCATTAGAAGAAGACAAGTGTGCATACCTCCTCCAGCTTAGCTGAATAATTCAGCATGTGTTGCATTTGAATGTTGTTGAAACCAAATAGGGATTCGAGATCAGACTGGACTTTCTCAGGATTCCACAACATATTCTTCAGGGACAGGTGGTAAACAGTCTCTGTGAATACAGATAACTTATGCATTAGTTATTTTGATATTCATATAATAATAAAATAATATTTTACTTCTAAATGAATAAAAACTTAAACCTAATTACCATTGAATATCATTTGGTATAAATAAAAACATTGGCTGGAGAAATGGTTCAAAAGTTAAGGGTGTTTACTGTTCTTGCAGGTAGTCTAGGCTCAGTTCCAGCACCCACATGTCGGCTCACCTGTAACTCCAGTTTTATGGGTTCTGATGACTTCTTGGCTCTATGGGCACCTAAGCACACAGGATACATATAGACTCACTCAGTCTTACACATAGATGTGTGCATGTGCAAATATATAAAAAATAAATAAATTTAAAGAAGAATAAGCAAAAGCTGGTATAGCCATCTCCCCTCATGTGCAGAGAACACTTTGCAAAGTCCCTATAAGATGCCTGAAGACATACTAAACTCCACTCTGGATATAGCAAATTTTTCCCATACATACCCATGGTAAACTTCAATTTAGAAAATAGGCATAGTAAGACATTTAAGTGATAAATAATACAATAATAATATGCCCCAATAAAATACAAATTCCTTTTTGTATTTTGAGGCTACCACAAAAAAAAAAAAAAAAGCTATTTAAACAAAAGCATTTTTCCGCCATGACAGCTGATCTGACAACCAAAGGTCCAATTGGCTACTAATTTATTAATGTGCAGGCAGTATATACAGTGTGGATACATGGGACAAAAGAGAGATTCCTGTTCGAGGTCATATGGAACAAAAAATAAAGAGTAAGATTTCACCTCATTATTTAAAATTACATTCCTAGAATAAAGTAGTTCTTATGCCCAAAATATGTTGTTCCCAAGCCTGAGTTGTAAATACCCATCCCTACTGATATCATACCTCATTAGACACAGAATTCCAGAAAAGAGCAGAAAATAGTGTCAACAGTCTACTAAAAGGCTTTAGAAAAGAAAGCTAATATTTTTTGAAAACTGAAGGGCAATATGGTTCTCAAATCTGTAGCTGAACAGCACGATGTTCAGATCCCAGCGAATCACGTGACTGGACCTCCACCTCTTTCCTCCATGCACTGTACTCTGTTCACTAGGAAAAAATATTTTTCTTGGAGACAAGAGAAATGAAGACAATTTTTAGTGGTCTCTAGAGGTCCATTCTATAATCATATTTCTTAACTCTGACTCAAATGGATATAAAATTGTTTTAATTACATTCTTTAAAGTAATTATATCTCCAATTGTAAGCTAAATTGAATGTTATAATGTGGATGATTTGCACAAATTTCTGCCTCCAAATGAGCTTGTTAAAATTGAGGTCACAGAAAAATCTTTCAATGCAGTGTTTTAATATATCTCCTGCCCCACCTTCAGTCTTTCAATCTGGACTTAAGAAATAGCTTCTGGTAGAACTAAATTAATATAAAAATTGAGTTGATCCTTAATAGCCTAGCTCCCTTCATACAAAAAAAAAAGTCAAAGAAAACCACCCTCTCCATAAGATTTACCATCTGTAGTACCAAGCAGCAAATGAGATTTGGGGTAAAGGAGGACATTTTGAAGGACATTTTGAATATTGGGTTAGGCTGTGCATACAGCGGGAGAAATGTATCTGGTTCTACAGGAATCTCTATGAAACCAATGCATTGTCTATCTCAGGACACTGAACTACCAAAAGTAAAAGGACAATGGGAAGTGTGACCCAGGACTTAGCTGTTGCCAGTCCTTACTGACTTGTACCTCAGGAGCATTCCTGAAGCTACTGCCCCATTTGGCCATTGATGCACCTTGCTCCCTTTGTGACTGAATCTCTGACACTGCCTGCCATACCTCCGACACACTGACCACTGAACACTGCCCACTCCTGGCAAGCCCCTCAAACATTGTTCCCATTTTCATGGAATGCTCCTTCGTCATTCTAATAAATACTAATATTCTTTGAAGTTTTTCTCTAAAGCTGTTCCAGAAGAAAATGATGACGAATCCTCTCTCCGAGGTCTCTTTTTTTCTGTTAACAACTTTTGCTTCTTTGCAAACATAACATCTCTTATAGCTATGATCCCAGTTACTTGGGAAGCTGAGTCCAGAAGATTACCTACGTGTTCAAGACCGCCTGGGAAACTTAGTGAGATACTACCTCAAAATAAAATAGTTTTTAATGTAAAGTCACTTTATTGTAATCAATTCACAAATAAAATATCATGCCGCCGGGTGTGGTGGTGCACGCCTGTAATCCCAGCACTTGGGGGGCAGAGGCAGGTGGATTTCTGAGTTCGAGGCCAGCCTGGTCTACAGAGTGAGTTCCAGGACAGTCAGGGCTACAAAGAGAAACCCTGTCTCCCATGCCGTCAGATTAGCCTAGCTACTCAAACAAATACTTGTCTAATATATAAATCTCAAAGAGTTTGTGTATAAAAAAAAAAGATGTTC